>NC_057808.1:93319087-93343499 GCF_018294505.1 Triticum aestivum
AACCCTCCGGCACTCCGGTTTTCTCGGAATTCACCCGGAACTATTCCGATGTCCAAATATAGCCGTACAATATATCAATCTTTATGTCTCGACCATTTCGAGACTCCTCGTCATGTCCGTGATCATATCCGGGACTCTGAACTACCTTCGGTACATCAAATCACATAAACTCGTAATACCGATCGTCACCGAATGTTAAGCGTGCGGACCCTACGGGTTCGAGAACTATGTAGACATGACCGAGACTCATCTCCGGTCAATAACCAATAGCGGAACCTGGATGCTCATATTGGTTCTACATATTCTACGAAGATCTTTATCGGTCAAACCGCATAACAACATACCTTGTTCCCTTTGTCATCGGTATGTTACTTGCCCGAGATTCGATCGCCGGTATCTCAATACCTAGTTCAATCTCGTTACCGGCAAGTCTCTTTACTCGTTCTGTAATGCATCATCCCGCAACTAACTCATTAGTCAAATTGCTTGCAAGGCTTATAGTGATGTGCATTACCGATAGGGCCCAGAGATACCTCTCCGACAATCGGAGTGACAAATCCTAATCGCGCTCTATGCCAACTCAACAAACACCATCGGAGACACCTATAGAGCATCTTTATAGTCACCCAGTTACGTTGTGATGTTTGATAGCACACAAGGTGTTCCTCTGGTATCCGTGAGTTGCATAATCATAGTCTGAGGAACATGTATAAGTCATGAAGAAAGCAATAGCAACATACTAAACGATCAAGTGATAGGCTAAGGGAATGGGTCAAGTTAATCACATCATTCTCTAATGATGTGATCCCGTTAATAAAATGACAACTCATGTCTATGGCTAGGAAACTTAACCATCTTAGATTCAACGAGCTAGTCAAGTAGAGGCATACTAGTGACACTCTGTTTGTCTATGTATTCACACATGTATCATGTTTCCGGTTAATACAATTCGAGCATGAATAATAAACATTTATCATGATATAAGGAAATATAAAATAACAACTTTATTATTGCCTCTAGGGCATATTTCCTTCAGTCTCCCACTTGCACTAGAGTCAATAATCTAGTTCACATCACCATGTGATTTAACATGAATAGTTCACATCACCATGTGATTAACACCCATAGTTCACATCGCTATGTGACCAACACCCAAAGGGTTTACTAGAGTGAGTAATCTAGTTCACATCACCATGTGATTAACACCCAAAGAGTACTAATGTGTGATCATGTTTTGCTTGTGAGAGAAGTTTAGTCAATGGGTCTGCCACATTCAGATCCGTATGTATTTTGCAAATTTCTATGTCTACAATGCTCTGCATGGAGCTACTTTAGCTAATTGCCCCTACTTTCAATATGTATCCGGATTGTGACTTAGAGTCATCCAGATCGGTGTCAAAGCTTGCATCAACGTAACTCTTTATCACCTCCATAACCGAGAAATATTTCCTTAGTTCTCTAAGGATAATTTTGACCGTTGTCCAGTGATCTACTCCTAGATCAAAATTGTACTCCCTTGCCAAACTCAGGGCAGGGTATACAATAGGTCTGGTACGCAGCATGATATACTTTATAGAACCTATGGTTGAGGCATAGGGAATGACTTTCATTCTCTCTCTCTATCTTCTGTCGTGGTCGGGATTTGAGTCTTACTCAACTTCACATCTTGCAACACAGGCAAGAACTCCTTCTTTGACTGTTCCATTTTGAACTACTTCAAAATCTTGTCAAGGTATGTATTCATTGAAAAAACTTATCAAGCATCTTGATCTATCTCTATAGATCTTGATGCTCAATAGGTAAGCAGCTTCACCGAGGTTTTTCTTTGAAAAAACTCCTTTCAAACACTCCTTTATGCTTTCCAGAAAATTCTACATAATTTCCGATCAACAATATGTCATTCACATATACTTACCAGAAAGGTTGTAGTGCTCCCACTCACTTTCTTGTAAATACAAGCTTCTCCAAAAGTCTGTACAAAACCATATGCTTTGATCACACTATCAAAACGTTTATTCCAACTCCGAGATGCTTGCACCAGTCCATAAATGGATCGCTGGAGCTTGCACACTCTGTTAGCATCCTTTTGATCGATAAAACCTTCAGGTTGCATCATATACAACTCTTCTTCGAGAAATCCATTCAGGAATGCAGTCTTTACATCCATTTGCCAAATTTCATAATCATAAAATGCGGCAATTGCTAACATGATTCGGACGGACTTAAGCATCGCTACGGGTGAGAAGGTCTCATCGTATTCAACTCCTTGAACTTGTCGAAACATTTCGCAACAAGTCGAGCTTTGTAGACAGTAACATTACCGACAACATTTGTCTTGTTCTCGAAGATCCATTTATTCTCGATGGCTTGCCGATCATCGGGCAAGTCAACCAAAGTACACGCTTTGTTCTCATACATGGATCCCATCTCAGATTTCATGGCCTCAAGCCATTTTGTGGAATCTGGGCTCAACCTCGCATCCTCATAGTTCGTAGGTTCGTCATGGTCAAGTAACATGACCTCCAGAACAGGATTACCGTACCACTCTGGTGTGGTTCTCACTCTGGTTGACCTACGAGGTTCGGTAGTGACTTGATCTGAAGTTACATTAGCTTCCTCACTAATTGGTGTAGGAGTCACAGGAACAGATTTTTGTGATGAACTACTTTCCAATAAGGGAGCAGGTACAGTTACCTCATCAATTTCTACTTTCCACCCACTCACTTCTTTCGAGAGAAACTCCTTCTCTAGAAAGGATCCATTCTTAGCAACGAATATCTTGCCTTTGGATCTGTGTAGAAGGTGTACCCAATAGTCTCCTTTGGGTATCCTATGAAGACACATTTCTCCGATTTGGGTTCGAGCTTATCAGGTTGAAGCTTTTTCACATAAGCATCGCAGCCCCAAACTTTAAGAAACGACAACTTTGGTTTCTTGCCAAACCATAGTTCATAAGGTGTCATCTCAACGGATTTAGATGGTGCCCTATTTAACGTGAATGCAGCTGTCTCTAAAGCATAACCGCAAAACGATAGCGGTAAATCAGTAAGAGACATCATAGATCGCACCATATCTAGTAAAGTACGATTACGACGTTCCGACACACCATTACGCTGTGGTGTTCCGGGTGGCGTGAGTTGTGAAACTATTCCGCAATGTTTCAAATGAAGACCAAACTCGTAACTCAAATATTCTCCTCCACGATCAGATCGTAGAAACTTTATTTTCTTGTTACGATGATTTTCCACTTCACTCTGAAATTCTTTGAACTTTTCAAATGCTTCAAACTTATGCTTCATCAAGTAGATATACCCATATCTGCTCAATCATCTGTGAAAGTGAGAAAATAACATTACCCGCCGCAAGCCTCAACATTCATCGGACCACATACATTAGTATGTATGATTTCCAACAAATCTGTTGCTCACTCCATTGTTCTGGAGAGCGGTGTTTTAGTCATCTTGCCCATGAGGCATGGTTCGCAAGTACTAAGTGATTCATAATCAAGTGATTCCAAAAGTCCATCAGAATGGAGTTTCTTCATGCGCTTTACACCAATATGACCTAAACGGCAGTGCCACAAATAAGTTGCACTATCATTATCAACTCTACATCTTTTGGCGTCAATATTATGAATATGTGTATCACTACTATCGAGATTCAACAAAAATAGACCACTCCTCAATGGTGCATGACCATAAAAGATATTACTCATATAAATAGAACAACCATTATTCTCTGATTTAAATGAATAACCGTCTCGCATCAAACAAGATCTAGATATAACGTTCATGCTTAACGCTGGCACCAAATAAAAATTATTCAGGTCTAAAACTAATCCCGAAGGTAGATGTAGAGGTAGCGTGCCGACTGCGATCACATCGACTTTGGAACCATTTCCCACGCACATCATCACCTCCTCCTTAGCCAATCTTCGCTTAACCCGTAGTCCCTATTTCGAGTTGCAAATATTAGCAACAAAACCAGTATCAAATACCCAGGTGTTACTGCGAGCATTAGTAAGGTACACATCAATAACATGTATATCACATATACCTTTGTTCACCTTGCCATCCTTCTTATCCGCCAAATACTTGGGGCAGTTCCGCTTCCAGTGACCAGTCCCTTTGCAGTAGAAGCACTCAGTCTCACGCTTAGGTCCAGACTTGGGCTTCTTCACTTGAGCGGCAACTTGCTTGCCGTTCTTCTTGAAGTTCCCCTTCTTCCCTTTACCCTTTTTCTTGAAACTGGTGGTCTTGTTGACCATCAACACTTGATGCTCCTTCTTGATTTCTACCTCCGCAGCCTTTAGCATTGCGAAGAGCTCGGGAATTGTCTTATCCATCCCTTGCATATTATAGTTCATCATGAAGCTCTTGTAGCTTGGTGGCAGTGATTGAAGAATTCTGTCAATGACACTATCATTAGGAAGAGTAACTCCCAGTTGAATCAAGTGATTGTTATACCCAGACATTTTGAGTATATGCTCACCGACAGAACTATTATCCTCCATGTTGCAGCTGTAGAACTTATTGGAGACTTCATATCTCTCAATCTGGGCATTTTCTTGAAATATTAACTTCAACTCCTGGAACATCTCATATGCTCCATGACGTTCAAATTGTCGTTGAAGTCCCGGTTCTAACCCGTAAAGCATGGCACACTGAACTATCGAGTAGTCATCAGCTTTGCTCTGCCAGACGTTCATAACATCTGTTGTTGCTCCTGCAGCGCGTTTGGCACCTAGCGGTGCTTCCAGGACATAATTCTTCTATGCAGCAATGAGGATAATCCTCAAGTTATGGACCCACTCCGTGTAGTTGCTACCATCAAATTTCAACTTAGCTTTCTCTAGGAATGCATTAAAATTCAACGGAACAACAGCACGGGCCATCTATCTACAACAACAAGGACATGCAAAATACTATCAGGTACTAAGTTCATGATAAATTAAAGTTCAATTAATCATATTACTAAAGAACTCCCACTTAGATAGACATCCCTCTAATCATCTAAGTGATCAGGTGATCCATATCAACTAAACCATGTCCGATCATCACGTGAGATGGAGTAGCTTTCAATGGTCAACATCACTATGTTGATCATATCTACTATATGAGTCACGGTAGAACTTTCGGTCTCAGTGTTCCAAGGCCATATCTGCATATGCTAGGCTCGTCAAGTTTAACCTGAGTATTCTGCGTGTGCAAAACTGGCTTGCACCCGTTGTATGTGAACATATAGCTTATCACACCCGATCATCACGTGGTGTCTCAGCACAACGAACTTCCGCAACGGTGCATACTCAGGGAGAACACTTACACCTGGAAATTTAGTGAGAGATCATCTTATAATGCTACCGTCGAACTAAGCAAAATAAGATGCATAAAGGTTAAACATCACATGCAATCAATATAAGTGATATGATATGGCCATCATCATCTAGTGCCTTTGATCTCCATCTCCAAAGCACTGTCATGATCACCATCGTCACCGGCGCGACACCTTGATCTCCATCGTAGCATCGTTGTCGTCTCGCCAACTATTGCTTCTACGACTATCGCTACCGCTTAGTGATAAAGTAAAGCAATTACATGGCGATTGCATTTTATACAATAAAGCGACAACCAAATGGCTCCTGCCAGTTGCCGATTACTTCGTTACAAAACATGATCATCTCATACGATAAAATTTAGCATCACGTCTTGACCATATCACATCACAACATGCCCTGCAAAAACAAGTTAGATGTCCTCTACTTCGTTGTTGCAAGTTTTACGTGGCTGCGACGGGCTGAGCAAGAACCGTTCTTACCTACGCATCAAAACCACAACGATTTTTCGTCAAGTATATGTGGTTTTAACCTTCAACAAGGACCAGGCGTAGCCACACTCGATTCAACTAAAGTTGGAGAAACTGACACGTGCCAGCCACCTGTGTGCGAAGCACGTCGGTAGAACCAGTCTCGCGTAAGCGTACGCGTAATGTCGGTCCGGGCCGCTTCATCCAACAATACCGCCGAGTCAAAGTATGACATGCTGGTAAGCAGTATGACTATTGTCGCCTGCAACTCACTTGTGTTCTACTCGTGCATATAACATTTACGCATAAACCTGGCTCGGATGCCACTGTTGGGGAACATAGTAATTTCAAAAAAATTCCTACACACACGCAAGATCATGGTGATGCATAGCAACGAGAGGGGAGAGTGTTGTCCATGTACCCTCGTAGACCGTAAGCGAAAGCGTTATGACAACACGGTTGATGTAGTCGTACGTCTTCACGATCGATCGACACTAGTACCGTAAGTATGACACCTCTGCGATCTGCACACGTTCGGCTCGGTGACGTCCCACGAACTCACGATCCAGCAGAGTGTCGAGGGAGAGCTTCGTCAGCACGACGGCGTGATGACGGTGATGATGAAGCTACCGGCGTAGGGCTTCACCTAAGCACTGCAATGATATGACCGAGGTGGAATATGGTGGAGGGGGGCACCGCACACGGGAGATCAATGATCAACTAGTGTGTTCTAGGGTGCCCCCGTATATAAAGGAGCAAGGGGGGAGGACGGCCGGCCCTTGGGGCGCGCCAAGGAGGGGAGGAGTCCTCCTCCTAGTAGGAGTAGGACTCCCCCTTTCCTAGTCCAACTAGGAGGAGGAAGGGGAAAGGAAGGAAGAGGAAGAGGAGAAGGAAAGGGGGGGTGCGCCCCCTCCCTAGTCCAATTCGGACTCCCTATAGGGAGGGGGAATGGCTGCCCCTTGTGGGCTGCCTCCCCTCTTCCCTATGGCCCATGTAGGCCCAACTTTCCCTGGGGGGTTCCCGTAACCCTCCGGCACTCCGGTTTTCTCGGAAACCACCCGGAACACTTCCGGTGTCCGAATATAGCTGTCCAATATATCAATATTTATGTCTCGACCATTTCGAGACTACTCGTCATGTCCGTGATCACATGCGGGACTCCAAACTACCTTCGGTACATCAAATCACATAAACTTGTAATACCGATCGTCACCGAAGGTTAAGCGTGCGGACCCTACGGGTTCGAGAAGTATGTAGACATGACCGAGACTCATCTCCGATCAATAACCAATAGCGGAACCTGGATGCTCATATTGGTTCCTAGATATTCTACGAATATCTTTATCGGTCAAACCGCATAACAACATACGTTGTTCCCTTTGTCATCGGTATGTTACTTGCCCGAGATTCGATCGTCGGTATCCTCATACCTAGTTCAATCTCATTACAGGCAAGTCTCTTTACTCATTCCGTAATGCATCATCCCGCAACTAACTCCTTAGTCACAAATCTTGCAAGGCTTATAGTGATGTGCATTATCGAGAGGGCCCAGAGATACCTCTCTGATACACGGAGTGGCAAATCCTAATCTCGATCTATGCCAACTCAACAAACACCATTGGAGACACCTGTAGAGCATCTTTGTAATCACCCAGTTACGTTGTGACGTTTGATAGCACACAAGGTGTTCCTCCGGTATTCGGGAGTTGCATAATCTCATAGTCTAAGGAACATGTATAAGTCATGAAGAAAGCAATAGCAACATACTAAACGATCAAGTGCTAGGCTAATGGAATGGATCAAGTCAATCACATCATACTCTAATGATGTGATCCTGTTAATCAAATGACAACTCATGTCTATGGCTAGGAAACTTAACCATCTTTGATTCAACGAGCTGGTCAAGTAGAGGCATAATAGTGACACTCTGTTTGTCTATGTATTCACACATGTATCAAGTTTCCGGTTAATACAATTCTAGCATGAATAATAAACATTTATCATGATATAAGGAAATATAAAATAACAAATTTATTATTGCCTCTAGGGCATATTTCCTTCATGCGGTGCCGTGGAGAAGTCTATTTCGCGGTGGGGATAGAAAATGGGGAGTATTCATTTCTACTACTCTGGGTGCCGGGGTGGGGTTGGCTGGGTAGGGTGAACCTGAAGTTACCAAAACAGCCCGCTACCAAGCGTCATCCGTAGGCCTATTCCGAAGGCTATATATGATGGTAACTTCGCACTGCTCAAATCAGGGTCGCGGGAGATTTTCCCGCCGACCTCAAAATTTTGTTACACTGAACTCCCCGTGTGGCGTGTTGGGTGATTGGGCTAAGCAACTAGCAAGCAGTACTGGTAGTTAGTAGTACTATTAACTACTAGTACTCCCTCCGTTTTTATTAACTCTGCATATTAGGTTTGACTGAAGTAAAACTTCCTAAAGTTTGACCAAGTTTATAGAAAAATATAAACATTTACCATAACAAATATTTATGATGTGAAAGTACATTCAATAATGAATTTAATGGTATTTATTTGTTATTGTATATGTTAATATTTTTTGTTATAAACTTTCTAAGAGTTTACAAAACTTGACTTTGACCAATGCTAATACGCGGACTTAAATAAAAACGGAGGGAGTACACATTTGTTTTCTTAGTTTGTAGTGAATTAATCATTTGTTGTAATTGTGAAATAAATATATTAGGCTACTGACTTTGAATGTAATGGTCTATACAATTCAATAGTTACAATCATTGTTGAATTCCAAGATGTATACGAGGTCTATAGTACTTCACAATATGCTCAAACTCACATAATCCCAGTTAAATGAGAATCTAAATGCATTTCATAGTTATTACTTTGTAGGATGCAACAAAACCAACCATAACTCTACATCATCCATTATAAAAGCAACATTTTGAACACATCCCAATGTGTGAATGAAACGTGTAGAGAGAGCTTGCGAAGATGGAGCAGATAGGGCGGGAAATATTGTATGTATGTGGACGAGAGAGTAGGAGACAAACCTAACGAGAGAGAGAGATAGAGAGAGAAAGAGAGAGTAAGAAGTTAGGTCTCTGAGAAAGATGGAGACATGTAATATACCTGAGATGCGTGTGCATCCGGATTCTGTACACGTGGAAGGATAAGAGACAACAGGTTTGATGAGAGAGCTGGAAAAAGATGGACGAGAGGGGAAGGATCTCGTGGGTTGAGGGATTGATAATTTTGTGCGGGAGAGAGAGGGATTGGTAATTTTGTGCGGGAGAGAGGGGGCAGGAGTTAGTCAGCCGTTGTCACATCAACCTGCTTCCAAATGGCCCCGCATTCTCTAGTGCAGTGTGGTCGCCGTCTTCGATCTCCTTGATGCCCTCTTTGAAGATTGAGGTGGTGTGCATGCTAGGGTGCAGAGAAGCACAAGGGAGAGTGGTCGCCATATAACCTTGGATGGTGATAAATTATGTGCTCGGGGGAGGGGGAGTGTGTGTGTGTGTGTGTGTCAGATATTGAGAGAAATCAAACCTATGGAGACAAATGTGTGTGTATGTGACGGAAAGCTACATGCTAAATAGGGTTTTCATGAAGGGATTGTGCGTGCGAGATAGAGAGCGATGTGCGGGCCTTGAGGTGGGCAGGGGCCGTGTGAGGGTGTCAAAACGTGTGCGTTGATGCATGTGTTACATGCGATCGTGCGAGGGACGGACGAATCGAGAGAGATGGTTGTTGTGTTACGGATGCTCCTCTCTCTCTCACACACACACATGTACAAATAGAAGACCGTTCTCTCATGTATACACAACGTATCGGCATCTCTCTATGTCTCACTCATGCATGATCATTTGCACATTCACACCTCTCTATGTCTCTATCACACACACACCGTCTTCACATTGCCCTTCCGCCACAACACACATATGGACACATACACACGTTCTCTCTCAGCCACACACACAAAATCAGTATTAAAAAAACTAGGGCACACCTAAAACGTCCAAATACAAATAAACACGAACTGAAGCTAAATTCAAATATATGGAAATATTGTAGCATGAAGAACTTTTCCAGGAAAAAAAGTTGAGTAACATTCGGGGATTGTTTTCAAACACACAAAAAGGTTCGGTGGATGTCCTTCGAGCGCGACACGGTGACGCACCGTTCGATCGACCGCGCGGCCGCGGTTCACGTGCTTGCACAGGATTCCGTATTGTGGCTGTGGTAACTAATATAAGCGCTACCTCAGTCTAATGTTTACATGTACTAGTACGGTTTTCTTTTAAGTTCGACCAACCCTATATAAAACTAAACTAAGCTCTCATACGCGCACTCATCAATATGCCGCCACTGCTGTTGCGCATGCCGGCACCCGCCTGCTTTGGCCAACCATTTCTCGCCCATAACTTCCGTGTTGCCGCCATCCCTGTGCCATGAAGCCGAAGGCTCGCCCGCTCACGTCGTCTGCAGTCCCTCCTCGCGATGCCGCCGTGCTGCCAAGCACACGAGCAGCTGGTGGAGCCGCGTCTATGCACGCAGCGTACGAAGAGGAGGACGAGCACGTGCTCCAGCACGCCGACGAGGAGGAGCTAGCGTGTCATTGTCGTCTCTGCCCGCGACGAGGAGGCGCACATGGTGGCTGTCCCGGCGGAAGCCGGTCGTGCCCGTGCTGAGCCCGCAAACCGGGTGCGGACGCGGAATCTACCTTCGAGACCTTGAATGCCACGTGGATCCTGCAATCTGAAGGAGCAATTTGGGTCAGTCGACTCTTGTGAGCCGTTGGATGCAACATGGATGGCCAGAAGGGCTTCTTCAACCTCCGAAATTGATGCAATATTCGTCTTCTCTCTCAGGCATTGTAACATCCCAAAATTCTAAATTTTGGAATGTTATATTAAATAAATAGTTTCGACTGTTTGTTTGATTGTGGTGTGGTTGCTTGTGTGAAATTTGAAACTTTTGAAAGTTGAATGAGAGGGAATGAAATGACTTTCCCAAACTTTCACCTTGCATTTATGATCTCCATGAATTCAAATTTCATTTCATCACAAAACCCTAGAGAGAAGACGATATGACTTCTTCCATTTAACTAAATGAAAAAGGGTTTTTTGAAAAAGGTTTGAATTCTATTTGAAAATATTTCAAATTCAGAAACTTTATGCAACTCAATGATTTTCATGAGAGAAGATAAAATGACTTCTTCAAATCATATGAAATATGAGTTGGAAGTTTAAAAGAATCAAATTAAAAGTCCCTTTGAAATTATTTTCAATTTGGAGATATTTGGTGTTTATTCAAATTATTTTTCTCCAAAAATAAAATATATGGAAATTAGGGTAAAATGATTCCCTACTGTAGAAAAATGGAGAGAAATAAATTTGAAATTATTTTCGTATTTTTAAAATGATTTTTATTAGGTTTTAGTGCAACAGTAGCACTGTTTGCTTTATTTAATTTTTTGTGAATTTTATTCGATGCTAGGAAAATGTTCAGATTGTACAAAAGTTTTTTCTAAAAAATTTGATATATAATATGCCTATGGAAATTTTTTAGTTTATTCTTTCCTTATTTTTCGTTTACCCCTCTTCCGTTTAAAAAAAACAAAACTGTACGAGCGACCGACTGCTATCCGTCGGCCACGTGCGCAACTTAGTCAGCAGACAGGCCCGTAACTGTTTGTGTTTATTTTTCGGTTATGCTTGGAAAAAATATTATTTTCAGAAATATTTCTTTTTCTTAAAAGAAGTTCAAAAAAAACTGCAGCGTGCTTGCGCCGGCCGACCTAACACTTTAGCCGTGCGTTTTTTCTCTTTTCTATTTTTACGTCTACTTTTAGTCACACATTGCCTAGCCTTTGACCCCTAAACCTCTTTTTCACCTATAAATATAGACCCATAGAGCCTCCAAAAATCATCCGATTCGGGTTAAATCAATATTTTGGTTTGATTAGATTCATTAAAGAAAAATATTTTTCTCCTCTCCGGCGGGACTTCTGGAAGTTGTCTTCTCTCTCCGAAGTTGTCTTTTCTATAAGATATCTTTCTTCGTATTTTTTTATAGTTTAGTAGTTTATTATTTGTAGACTAATTGTGACACCCAAATTTTTATTTGGATTTTTTTCAAAAAGATTTTATTTGACTTGAGGGAGGTGAATTAAAAATTTTCTTCAAAAGGACCCTCCCTTTCAAATATTTTTCTCATGACAAGAGTTTTGTTTGGATTCACCCAAGACTTGTTTTTGGTCTTGGAGGTTCTTGCTTTTACTTTGAACTCAAGACAAAATGCTTTTCACTTGAGGAAAATGACTTTTGAAAATCTCTTGAAAATGCACTATGGCTTTTGGAATAATCCTTTACCACTTTCAACTTTTCTCTCTTGCCATGGCCTTAATGCAAATCCACTCTCCTAAACCTTCCCTCATCTTTGGATCATGTTTTGCATCAACTCCAGCAAGTTGTACCTCCCCATATAATCCTTTCCATTCAAAACATATTCAAACAAATTTCTGTCTTCTATTCTAGCCATTGGTGATTTACAAAGGAACTCCACTTTCTGTTTTGATTTTTGCCCCCAAACCTTTTTCCCTTTCTAGTCCTTTGAACCCTCAACCAAGATCCATGAAGATCCACTGGCTTTCAGTTCAAAATTTTCAAAGTACACTTGCTGCAAGTTTGGACCAGAGTTGTCAAATTTGGTGAAATTCATTCAAATCCTTTTCCAAAAATTCCAAGTAAAATCAGGCAGCCTCTGGGTGCATTGAGTGGTCACCTCACCAAGTACCAGCTCCAGAAAAATTTTTTGCTTGCCTAATCATTCTGTCGAACACCTGCAGTGCTATGTCAATGTCAAGTTCAGAGATTCAGAAATTCAGTTCAGTGCCCTACTGTCGTTTTCTTCAGAACATGTTGTCGATCTCGACAGTGCCGCGTTGGCACCTTGCTCCTCGTCCCCTCCTCCTTGTTCCTGCTCCGCACGAACGCCTGGCACCTTGCGGACGTCGGCGACGAGCAGTAGAAGGTGCGCCGCCCCGTGACCGACGCCAGCGGCGGCTTTGCGGCCGCCAGAGAGAGGCGCAGCGCCGACGGCGCCACCCAGCGCCGCCCAAGCCACCGGAGCTCGCCGCGTGGCCTTCCACTCCCCAAAACACGCTGCCACTCTCGTCGTCAACCGCAGGGCGCGCAGCACTCTCTGCCGCCGACGTGCCCGTGCGGCCACCCCACCGTGGACCGGCGCCGTTACGCCAAGACCAGCCGAGATTAGCGGGGGAACGGCACCATTAACTTCCACTGATGCTGCCTGGCCACTCAAACCTCCTGCCAATCCACTGCATCGCCGTAATTGCTCGCCGGAGATTCTCCGTTCACGGCCACCCCGTCGATCCGCCTATAAATAGAGGCCCCGAGCTTCAACTCGAACCCACACCATCCCTGCACTCCACCTAGAGCACGCCTAGCCACTGGAAGAGCCTCGAGGAGGTCTCCTTCCTCGACTCCGGCCGCCGCGACCCGCCACGGGATCCAGCTTGATTCGCTCCCGTGCGTGCGCCTCTGCCTCCCATCCCTTGCCAGTAGCTTCACTATGCATCCCTCCTTCTGACCCGCGCTTCAATTCGAAGTTTGCAGCCCTCCACCGGAGTTCTCCACCACCACCCGAGCCGCCGTCCGCCGGAGAAAGTGTCGCCGTCGACGTGGTGCTCTCCGACGGTCGAGTCCACCACCCACCGACGCGGAAGGACACGCTGAAGCTCTTGGTACCCTCTGATCCTCCTAACTCGCCGTGGTTCGACGCCGGCGTCCACCGCAGTCTTCGGGCGCCGGCGAGCCTTTTTAAACCTGACATGTGGGACCCCCCTGTCAGCCTCTGTTCTATTCTCCCTCGAACCGTTTTCTGTTGGCGCCTTCGGGCAAAATACGCTTTCCATCTTGAGCTTGCGCATTTCCAATCGAACCGTTTTCTGTTTTCTCAGTTAAAACCCTGGAACTTTTCTGTTTCATTATAGATAGGTCCCTAGACAGAAACCTTTATAACTTTTAAATGAAAAGGGATTTTTGAGTGATTCTTTTTCTGACATTCCTAAAATTTTGTCTAGTTTTTTATGGGATTTATTTGGAAATTTTTTGGAGAAGTTTCTGTACACGCGTTGGTTTTCACGTTAGTACCCGTTTTCGTTATTGCCGTAGGTTCCGGGAGAGGTGACGGAGCCGCGAACTTCGCCGAGCTAGACTCCGACTTCTCCGAACCAGGCAAGAATCTTTGAACCTTTGATATGATAGGTGTTTTGCATGTTTGCGTGAAAGTTTGTGCGTGGCATATGAGTATCGGTGAGTTCCCCGTTGCTTGTAAGGCAACTACCCGCATTTTTCCAAAGTCGCGATGATCTCTGGTGAGAGATGGCCAAATCATGTGGTGACATGAAGGGCAGCAAGGTGGTACTGTTGTAGCATGCCAGCCTTGCGTCATCCGACAACTTCCGACGCTAACGTGGACGGAGTCACGTTATCGTTCTTTCCCCTTCCATGCTACCACATGTTTCATTTGCCAGGATGCGGTTTAGTAAGTTGGTAACCTCTTTCAGTGTACACACCAAACAGAGGGGCCGGGATGATGGTACCTTGGCCCAGGATTAAAGCCAGTCATCCGGTCAGGGGGCATGGGTGTTTTCGGTTGGGACCTAGAGGGGGGGCACCCCCTTAGAGCGCGCGTATAGAAATTTGATCCCATGCTACGCGAGGTTGTAGCCTCCCCGTCTCAAGGTTTTTCTTGAACGTTGCCGAGGGTGATCCCTGGCTTCGGAATGTTGAATGGGTGTGTACTGGTTAGACGTGTTTCTTCCAAAACACCGTAAACGGAACTAGTCCCCGTGACTACTGAAATCCGTTGGCTGTGGTTAAGTACAAACTCTGCAGAGTCAAATTCTTCCAAGTCATCGTATCCATGATCACGTAGTGAAATTAGTATACCCATATCTATCCGCGTGGAAAACTTGTCCCCGGTGAACAAACTCAAGTGGTAAACCCAGTTTAAATTACTATTACCGTGGATGGACTAGTCTTATATTTGTCTCGTACTTGTGATAATTTATACTCTCGAGCTAATGAATTTTTGAGCTACAATATAAGCCCTTTACGTGATGTCGCTCAGACGTCCGACTGTGGCATGTTCGTCTTTTATTTTTCTGTTATAAGCCCTTTATGTGATGTCGCTCAGACGTCCGACTGTGGCATTATTATTATTCTTGCAGTTTCCTCTCGGGGAGTCATTCAGACACTCGTTTGGCACCAGTATTATTATTCTGCAGTTTCCTCTCGAGGAGTTATTCAGACACTCGTTTGGCACCAGTATTACTATTCTTGCAGTTTCCTCTCGAGGAGTCATTCAGACCCTCGTTTGCCACTAGTACTACTATTCTGCAGTTTCCGCTCGAGGAGTCATTCAGACCCTCGCTTGGCACCCAGTATTTATTATCTCTATGTCTGGACGCACTGGTTAACTTGTTCATATGCTTCATGTTTACATTTGTTATATCTTATGTCCGAACTGTCTTGCGAGTACTTTCATAGTACTCACCTGGCTTGTTGATTTGGCCAGATGTTGACGAAGGCGATCTCTTGGATGAAGAGTTTGATAGCGCGTCCGACGCCTAGAGGAGTCCCAGTCAGTCCTGCGCGATCCCGGATATTGGTCACTTGTATTATATACGCTTCCGCCACCCGTTATAAGTCTCCTCGTGCCTCACTCTGACGCTCGAAGAGCTGTAGTCCTCAGGAGTCATATCACTCACTTCGCAGTGATATTTCCACCACCGTTATTATCGTGAGCTAGTAGTTATGCCACCTATCCGCCGTCTTGTTTTATCGGCATGCATGTAATAAATTGTTGGGCAGTTTCCGCTCAACTTTGTATTACATTCAATACTCCTGGTATTTTTCTTCTGTGACCATGATATTGTCTACCAGTGAGAAGGAATTCTTCCTTACTGGTCCGTAAAAGGGATTGGTCTCTCAATAATTATATTATTGAAAAACCGGTCGTGACACTAATACGGTAGAATAAATAGATTATAAATTACTCTCTGTATTTATACATTAGACCTAGAATTCTTTTAGCCATAGCTATTTTTTCCGTAAAACAGCTTGGCCCTGATTTTTCAAATAGCCATAACTTTTTACTCGTTCATATAAATTAGATGACAGCGTCTATAGTTTCGTCTTGTTTTCACCTATCCAGTGAACCGGTCACATCAACTTTTTGAAATTTTCAGATTTCAAAATTTGTTCAGATTCATATTCAAACTTCTTTTGTTCATAACTCGAGTTCTATAACTCCGATTTACTTGATTTTTTTGCTAATTGAAGCTCTTGACCTAAACTTTCTGATAAGACTAAATCCACCGAATTTTGGTACTGTTAGAAATTGTTTTATATTGCAAGAGTTAATTGCTTGTTTTCGAAGTTTTCCGAGATCTTTTCTTTGATTCTTTTGCATGATTGCTTATGTGTGGTTACTGTTGCTTGCTTACGATAGATTGACCGGAGTGTGACGAGTAGAACTATCGAATCATCTTCATCAACAATACAAGGCAAGTTCACACTTTGATCATATCCCTTTATTACACGGTTTTTATGCATTAGTTTCAACCCCTCAAACATTGCATGGTTAGGATTTGATAACATGTGGGCATTGAGAAGTAGTTGATGAGGTAGAACCTATTGTCTTGCAATTCAAACCCAGGGTGTTACTATGTTATGCTTATACGACTATGCTATGCTAGTAGACGTGGTTTGGTTTCGAGAATTCATGAAAGATGTGAGAGTTATTATATTAACTAAGGGAAACTTAAGGTGGCTATTTTAATACACATATGGGTGGAATGCTTGGGGCACCCTGGAGCACCCAGTGGTTTTCCCGGGCACCTGGAGAACCCGGTGCTTGCCCAAGGAGATCCCGGAGTACCCGTGTGATCACCCTATGAAATGCCACCCAGGCTCAAAGGGATCATAAGATTATTCATGCTAGAAACTTCCGTGTGCAGCCCCAAGCCATTATGGGCTCTGGCATAGTTGAGTAAGTTGTGGGAAACCTTTCCATGATAAGCTAGCAGATGTAGGGGATTGTAGGTGTACCGGCCTATCTATCGGTTAACTGGACCTCTTCGGAAAGACTGTGTCTCGGTCATCCGTTTCTCAAACATCATGCAGTGCGAGAAATCCAACAGAGGAGATCGAGTCTTGTGGGGAAAAGTGCGCAAACCTCTGCAGAGTGTACAAACTAATCTTGAGTATCTGGTTCTTGAATTATTGATTTGATCTCATCACGTTACCTAATTAATCTGTTGGGTTATTAATATTATTTTGGGGATTGAGTTGGAGGTACCTTCTCAATATTTTTCAACAAACTTTGTAGTTAAACAAATATATACCTTTGTTGTACGAAAAAATTAGCTTTATGAAAAACTAAATTTAGAGCCTCCACCAGCCAAATATGCATGTAGTGATAGCCATGATTCATCATTGCTCTACAGTGTAAAATTGCCAGTACATTCAATGTACTGACCTACATGGCTGCAACGTCTCATGTGGGAGGAATCTTACGACGAGTAAGTGATATGTTAGGGTTACGATTTCTACACTCAACTTTGTCGTTGGTGTTGATGGGAATCCACAACCTTGTTACTTCCGCTATATGGATCGAGGTAATAGTATTTACGTTACTTTATACATGTGATTTACCTCTGTTATAAATCCTCGAGTACTGTGTGTGTCAGCATACCGATCCAGGGATGACACTTAAGCACAGAGACTTCCATCCATTTGGGTCGGGTCGCTACAAGCATCGAGCCGCCAGCCCGCCACAGGCCTAACCGCCTGCTGCCGCCGCCCCGCCCTCCCCTAAACCGCCATGCTCCCCCACCCTTGCCATCCGTTTAACACCGGGCACGATCCATTTTTTCCGGCGAACCGCATTCCACACCCAACACTCATAAGATAGATCATGGTCACCCTACCACCCTAATATAGATACTGGGGTAGCTTCTCTGCCGTCTTCTTCCTTCGCTCCGTCAAACTTCTTTCACAAATCGACTGGCCCAAATTATACTACTAGTACGAACATATTAAGTACAGTAGGAACACGAAGATACGAGCAGTAGTACCAACTAAAAGAAGAATAGTAGCAAGACATAGTACTAGTACTACTGTACGTACTAAAGAGTTCAAATAACGAGAAAGAACATAAACATAGTTCTGCTTGCCACTGCAGTAGAACCAACATGAACCAACATAGTACTAGTACTACTATACATACTAAAGAGTTCAAATAACGAGAAAGAACATAAACATAGTTCTGCTAGGGGCTCAGCACAACACACCCCTGAAATAAAACTAAGCAACTAGTCTGCTTGACACTGCAGTAGAACCAACATGAGCGACGGCACTGCCACCTTACTCGGAGTCCGAGTCCACGTCCTCGACTTCGTCCTCATCCCTCTTCCTCTTCGCCGATGCTTCTTTGCTTGAACCGGACACTGGGCTTTGCTTCTTCATCCAACCCTTGTAGATATTTAAACAAAGGTAGGCATCCATTGCTGCGTACAGGATGTGATCTTCATCTATTGTCTTCGACTCCCATGCATGATGAAACTCGTGGTGAGGTTTCTTCAGTTGAGCGTACGAAGGATCAATCATGGCTATTGCCAGGGTCAGCATTGAAGGCTGAGAGGAGGACACCACGCTTGCCTTCTAGAGATCGAAGTGCTGGCCTACAACGTGGCCTATCCGACCCAAGACATCCTGTCGTTCCTAAAGTCTACAGTAACGAATTTCACTCTTTCGTCCTTGAGGAAGTTCTTAAAATCCTGGCACTCAACGTCGGCATGGCATATGTGGTAGACCAAGCACACGTTATGTACGCAAACCTGGATCACGGCGGGCTTCTTCTTCTCTGCCTCCTTTAGAATCTTCTCGCTTTCCAGGACTGTGGTGTACTCAACATCTAGCCTAGCGACCCACTCATCCTTTGAACTGTTGAACATGCGTAGGAAGCGAGAAAGGCATGCTTTCACCGTCGCAGATCCACTGGTGTATATGACGATGAACTCATCGCCGGTGATGGCTCTAACCTGGTACCCAGCGGCGACCATGGAGATTTGGGAGGCCATGGATTTTGGAGGAGGGTTAGGAGAAGTTGAACAGGTGTAATGTGAAAGGACGGGACGACTGGGAGCAAACTATTGTAAGGTAGAAGACGGGGACGAGTAGGTCGTGCGAACGGCGTGGGGTTGTTGGCTTGCCCGGTGGATAAACAGCTGCAAGCCCCCAAAGAGTTCTGGAGTACTATGCGGGACCCACTAGATGTCATGTCTACTAGACCCATATCGTAGGCCTGACGGTATAGCTTCTGCGTGTTCGCATGCCATGCCGGCGCGTGGATGTAACTTCACTTAATTCCGTCAACCGTCGCGCCTCCCACGACCTTCGCCTCCCTCGCGCGGTCGCGCCCTTTGAGACTTCGAACGGCTATGAATGAGCAATTTTTTTGCCTACTCCGCATGCATGATACTCCCTCTGGTCCTTTTCACTCCGCGTAAGATTTGTGTCAAGTCAAAGTTTGCAAAGTTTTTGACCAAATTTATACTAAAAATATCAATATCTACAATACTGATTATAATGAGTATAAAAACTATGTTTTATAATGAGTATATAAATATTGATTTGACATTGTGAATGTTGATACATTTTTCTATAAGTTTGGTCAAAGTAGAGGTACATTGACTTCAGACAAAACTTAAATGCATAATGCAGACTAGTTCCTCCGTCCAGGTGCGTGCCATGTCCTATCAAGTCATCACAACAAGGTTAGCTATTAGAGTACTACTACCTCCCTTCTAGTTTAAAGGGCTTGATTCAAAAATTTCACCTACTCTTACCAAGATAGAGGCGGTGGAATAGTTTTTGTAGTGGTTTCTAGAGTCTGGACTCCATCTTCAGGAACCTTCGCCACCGCTGGCTAGAATGCAAGGAGATGAACCAAAAAGGTAATGAGGCTGGAATGAGTAGTTCCGTATTTTATACAGTGGCAGAGGTGGGTAAATATCTGCTACTCCTACCTCCGGTGGCAAGGCCATGTCTCTGTGCAGACACATCTCAGCCGTTGGTTCCAGGTAGATCGAACGGCTCATGTTGTCCATAGGTAGACACACAAGGCCGAGGCTCCTCAAGGCGGAGAAGAAGGCCGAGGAAGAGAAGAGCGGCGCGGGGCAAGCTGCCTGGCAGGCCTATGTCGTGTCCGAGAGAGTTAGACAATTGGCTCTTTGGCAGAAGGCTCATGCGAGGGCTGTGAGGGTGGCGGAGGACGCCTGTGCCAAAGGCCTGAGTGCAGTCGGGCCCAAGCGCCTCATCTATGTTTGGCGGTACGTGGACCGGGTGCATGCTTCCAGCGAGGAGGAGTACCTGTTGGCGCCGTATCACCACACCGGTGAGATCGCGCTTGCCCGCCGGCAAGCCGCCAATCAGCACCTCGCGAGTTGCGAGGCTGAGGAAGAGGCGTTGTGTCGGCGCGTTGGGAAACGGCCGCGCACCAGGGCACTCGTGGCGCGCCGCAAGCGCTCCTGCGAGTGCCGTGGCTTTTATTAGGAATATAATTTAGTGTCGTAAGGCGATCTCATTAGTTTGGGACGCAAATGATAAATCCCGAACATTCGGGAATTATTAGCGTCCTTAATTAAGTATGTAAAAGGAAAAGTTTGGAAACCTTGTGTATCCGTACGCATTTTGTAAGCACGTGCATATAGCACAAACTTTGCTATATACTATTGCACTACACGTCTCTGTCTATATATGCTTGCAGATTGTGCTACTCCCTCCGTCCAGGTGAATAAGTCATCTTTGGTTGTGCACCGTGACCAAGAAGGAGGGAAGACTTATACACCTAGATGGAGGGAGTACTACTATTACTTATGTACGTGCAAATGCACGTTTTAACATTATGATGCGGTTTTTGTAAAAGTAGAAAAACAACACTAGTCAAGCTTGTGAAACGATTCAATGCAAAACAAATGCAAAAATGCTCGTTCGATTGTTTACTTTTATCTTCCTTCTCTGTGGTTATTTCTCTATCATACTTTGTACGGAGTATCTCACTGGTCGGGAAGGCATGCAAATTCCCAAACCGCTTACTACACCCTGTATCGAATTTTTTGCCTAACAAGTTGTGCCGTGTTGGAATTCCAACATGAGTACTACTACTAGGAGTACTAGGGGCCAGTTCTTTTACGCTTCTAGATTAGTAATCCCATAACTACTACCTCCGTCCTGGTTTATTGGTCCCAATTGTAATCTGTGTCAAATTTTGACCATAAATTTAAATAATGAAATGTTTGTGCATGTCACATGCACTAACATTTTATTAGTTAAATCTTTGGTCAAAATTTAGCACAAATTACAATGGTGACGAATAAACCAGGACGGAGGTACTACTCCCTCCGTCTAGGTGTATAAGTCATCTTAGGTTGTGCATCGCGACCAAGGCGGAGGGGAAAACGAGAGAACTTAATGTCTTTCTGCTAATTAATAGCATTGCATGGAATGAACTAACCACTGCATGTCATCTTTGTTAGTCTCAAGTCATTAAAAGCATGCATGGCCCACATCTCTTATTGGTTGATACGTCATGAAACAAGAAACGAGGAGGGAGTTAATGTACCATGCCTAAGTGTTTCAGGATTATTTCGTTTTTGTAAGGTGACTTACACACCTAGACAGAGGAAGTAGTAGTTTAGAAGCCCAAATAAATGAGTGAGGCGCCTTAATGTTACTCTCCACTGTGACTAGTCTTATGGGAAAAGCTGGGGAAGAGACGGCTTATTTTTTAAGCCGCCAAAAGAACTGGCCCTAGGAGTAGTAGCTAGGGATCGAGTGTGCGAGATGAACCGGAGAAAGTAAATGCAGAGAGATGAAATGCAAAAAAGACGGAGGGATGTGATGGTTGCTTTTCTGTTTATTTTACCAAGCCACTTATTACTGGGAGTGGTGGGGTTTTGCGATCTGACGACTTTACTGCCGCGCCACGAGCGGGGTTAGACTCCCGTGCAGCACCACCCTCTACACTAGTACTACATCGGTCATGGTTTATTAGTCCCCCATTGAATTTGGCTGAAGATTTAACTAACAAAATGTTAGTGCATGTCAACAAAAACTATATCGTTGGATTCGTATTTGAACATAGTTTTCAATGATATAATTTTAGATGACATGCATGAGCATTTATCGTACTATATATAATGTTAGTTAAATTTTTGGTTGTACTAATCTATAGTAAGGTGCCCGTGTGTTGCACGGAACAGTGAAATGCATTGATCGAGGAGTTGTTTATTTTGAAAAAGGATGTGAGGTTCATCTCATGTGTAACGGGTATCGATAGGTTTCTTCGGATATTATTTCATCTCTAGAGCTCACTGCTACCTCTTGAGCACTGCGTTGGTTTTCCCTTGAAGAGGAAAGGGTGATGCAGCAAAGTAGCGTAAGTATTTCCCTCAGTTTTTGAGAACCAAGGTATCAATCCAGTAGGAGGCTACGCGCGAGTCCCTCGCACCTACACAAAACAAATAAATCCTCGCAGCCAACGCGATAAGGGGTTGTCAATCCCTACACGGTCACTTACGAGAGTGAGATCTGATAGATATGATGAAATAATATTTTTGGTATTTTTATGATAAAGATGCAAAGTAAAATAAAAGCAAAGTAAAAAAGCAAAGGAAATAGCTAAGTGTTGGAAGATTAATACGATGAAGATAGACCCAGGGGCCATAGGTTTCACTAGTGGCTTCTCTCAAGAGCATCAGTATTTTACGGTGGGTGAACAAATTACCGTTGAGCAATTGACAGAATTGAGCATGGTTATGAGAATATCTAGGTATGATCATGTATATAGGCATCACGTCCGAGACAAGTAGACCGACTCCTGCCTGCATCTACTACTATTACTCCACACATCGACCGCTATCCAGCATGCATCTAGAGTATTAAGTTCATAAGAACAGAGTAACGCCTTAAGCAAGATGACATGATGTAGAGGGATAAATTCATGCAATATGATAAAAACCCCATCTTGTTATCCTCGATTGCAACAAAACAATACGTGCCTTGCTGCCCCTACTGTCACTGGGAAAGGACACCGCAAGATTGAACCCAAAGCTAAGCACTTTTCCCATTGCAAGAAAGATCAATCTAGTAGGCCAAACCAAATTGATAATTCGAAGAGACTTGCAAAGATAACCAATCATACATAAAAGAATTCAGGAGATTCAAATATTGTTCATAGATAAACTTGATCATAAACCCACAATTCATCAGTCTCAACAAATACACCGCAAAAGAAGATTACATCGAATAGATCTCCATGAGAGAGGGGGAGAACATTGTATTGAGATCCAAAAAGAGAGAAGAAGCCATCTAGCTAATAATTATGGACCCAAAGGTCTGAGGTAAACTACTCACACATCATCAGAGGGGCTATGGTGTTGATGTAAAAGCCCTCCGTGATCGATGCCCCTTCCGGCGGAGCTCCGGAACAGGCCCCAAGATGGGATCTCATGGGTACAGAAGGTTGCGGCGGTGGAATTAGGTTTTTGGCTCCGTATCTGATCGTTTGGGGGTACGTAGGTATATATAGGAGGAAGGAGTACGTCGGTGGAGCAACAGGGGGCCCACGAGGGTGGAGGGCGCGCCTGGGGGGGGGTTAGGCGCGCCCCCTACCTCGTGGCTTCCCCGTTGGTTGCTTGATGTAGGGTCCAAGTCTCCTGGATCATGTTCGTTCCAGAAATCACGTTCCCGAAGGTTTCATTCCGTTTGGACTCCGTTTGATATTCTTTTTCTGTGAAACTCTGAAATAGGCAAAAAACAGCAATTCTAGGCTGGGCCTCCGGTTAATAGGTTAGTCCCAAAAATAATATAAAAGTGAATAATAAAGCCCAACAATGTCCAAAACAGAAGATAATATTAGCATGGAGCAATCAAAAATTATAGATACGTTGGAGACGTATCACTCACAAACATCCGGGTGAAATAGATAAAAAGTATCTTTTGCAGACAAAAGCGTTTAACTGTTCAACCTGCATCCAAAACTTGTGAAGAAATAGCACTTATTGTGCTTTGCAAGAAATGATCTTTAAGTATTAGTTTTGAGTATCGATTGTTATACATGTTAGCTACAGATGACACGGCACTTTCTTATAGTCAATAGTTGGCTATACTATTAAGTATTAACCTTGCTCTTATACACCTAGACTGAGGGATTAAATCAGGATGACTTGGAAGGGGGCAGAGGAGATGTAAGAAATGGTTCATCATAAGTCTTTCACCAGTACTGTAGTAAAAATTCTCAGTTAATCTCATAAATGGCAAGCGAGAACTCTAATGGAGCAAAAGCATACATGGAAGATTCTAGACTAAACCATAAATGGATAAACTTTTATTCAAGTGCGATACTCTAATAGAGCAAGATCATGCATGGAAGGTTCTATACTATAGAAATAAGAAGTCTCCACATGCTTAGATAGCGGATTACATTGAGCGAAGACTAATGATCATCATTTAACTTGGTAATGCATATGTCCAGG
>NC_057808.1:93343623-93354385 GCF_018294505.1 Triticum aestivum
CATGCGTCTTCCATGCCCACATCGGCGGGAAGGTCCCAGCTCAGCACAGTCCTAGTCAGCGTCATGGAGCGGGTGTGGGTGCCCACGTACCTCTTAGGGGCAGTAATAGTGAGCACACACCCATACATCAGCCTCATGTCAGTGTCAGCGTCAGCGTCAGCGGCGTCACCCCTGACGCACAGTACAGAGACGGCGCGACGGCCTGCGTGGGCCTCGCCGGTGCCCACGATCAAGAGGAAGACGCTGTCCTCCTCCTCCGAGACTAGTAGGCGGCGTGATCCTCCAGCGACTCCGGTACAGCGAACGGGTAGCACGTTTTGTACTTGATGTTCTTCGCCACGGGCCAATAGTGCTAGACGCACGCTTGCGTGAGGTGATGCACGAGGTCCGCCGGCGAGCCCCAAAACGGCATAGGGCACTCATAGCAGCAGACGAAGGGCTCCTTGGAGGCATCGACCAAGCCGTCCATGAAACAGGAGTGGCTGTAGGGGACATTGCGCCAGTTGAATATATGAGCAAATTACTATGAGATTTAGTCCGAATAAACACAAAATAAATCATGACGGCTATAACAAAGATTAAACTAATCATGTGGACTAGCATAGTAGATGAACAGATCGAATCTAGGACACAAACTAGAAACATGAATTCTACCACGATTTTGAACAGGAAGGACAGAAACACATACGGCGCAACGGGAGCAGCACCGTTGGCGTTGAGGTTGTCGCCCATGTCGTTGAGGAAGAGGTTGCCGAGGTCGGGGAAGAAGTTGTTGTAGCGACCCGACCCGAATGGATCAAGTCTCTGTGCTTAAGTGTCATCCCTGGATCGGTATGCTGACACACAGTACTCGAGGATTTATAACAGAGGTAAATCACATGTATAAAGTAACGTAAATACTATTACCTCAATCCAAATAGCGGAAGTAACAAGGTTGTGGATTCCCATCAACACCAACGGCAAAGTTGAGTGTAGAAATCGTAACCCTAACGTATCACTTACTCGTCATAAGAATCCTGCAACATGAAACGTTGCAGCCCGAAAACGGGTCAGCACATGGAATATGCTGGCAATGTAACACATAGAGAGTAATGAACAGAATAATGCTATACTACATGCATATATGGCTGGTGGAAAAAGCTCTATGGTTATGATGTTTTTGCGAAAAGCTAATTTTTCCCTACTGCAAAGGAATAAATTTTATTTAACTATCATGGTGGTTGTTAAACATTGAGATGGTTGACAGCATCTCAATCCCAATTAAGTATCATCATTAACCCAACAAAATTAATTAAAGTAACATGGTGATGAGATCTATATGAATATCCAAAGACCAGAGACTCAAAATTGTCCATAACCGGGGACACGGCTAATCATGATTAGTTTGTACACTCTGCAGAGGTTTGTGCACTTTTCCCACAAGACTCGATTGCCTCCGCTGGATTCTCGCACTACATGATGTTTGAGAAACGCATGACCGAGACATAGTCTTTCAGAAGCGTTTGCACCTTACGATGTGATAGACCGTACCACCTACATCCCCTACATCTGCTAGTCTACCACTGTAAGAGTTCACGCAACTTAATCAACTTTGCTAGAGCCCATAATAGCTTGCGGCTGCACACGGAAGTTTCTAGCATGAAAAATCCCATGATCCCTTTGAACCTGGGTGGCGGTCCAAAAGAAAAACAGGCAATCCTGGAATACCCAGGTACCTCAATCCACCCAGATGTGAGTTTTAGTTGCCACCTTAAGTAAACCATTAATTAATGGTCTCACATCTGTCGTGAATGTCTCTCAAACCCAATCCACGTCTAAAAGCATAGCATGGCAATATAAGCAATGTAGAAGTAACTCCCAAGGGTTTGATAATAAAACAGGTAATAGGTACTACCTCAACTACTTCCGAATACCCACAATTTAATTAGATCCTAACCATGCAATGTTTGAGGGTTGATCTAATGCAATAAAACTGGGTAGTGAAAAGTATGATCAAAGTGTTACTTGCCTGCAATGTTGATGAAGATGATTCGCACTCATAACGCTTGATAGTTCTACTCGTCACACTCCGGTCAATCTATCGTAAGCAAGCAATAGTAACCACACATAAGCAATCACTCAAAAGATCGGAAAGAACGAAGAAAACAATTTGGAAAACTTCAAAACCAAGCTAATAACTCTTGCAACATAAAACAATTTCTAACAGTACCAAAATTATGTGAATTTGGCCTTATCAGAAAGTTTAGGTCAAGAGCTTCGGTTTGCAAAAAGAATCAACTCAAACGGAGCTACGAAACTCAAGTTACGATCAAATGAAATTCAAATTCAAATCTGTTTGAAATCAAATTTTAAACTTTCAAAAACAAGGTTGAGTTGGATTACTGGAAAGAGGGGATCGTAACGAAGAAGTGGGCGTTGGTTTCGTTGGATTTGGATAAACGAGCAAAAAGTTGTGATCGTTTGAAAATCAGGGGCTAGACTGTAAAATAAATCAGCACAGATAGGTCCCTGGCGAAAAACTAAAATAAAAGAAAAAGACTAAATAGCGAACGTTCACTACAGAAACTTACGCGGCGAAAACCGTTCACTATAGAGGCTAAACCAGCGAACGTTCATTAAATAAAACAAAACGTTTTACAAAAAAAGAAAAAAAACACCTCGATCTGGACTGTTGGATCCAGATCGGACAGACGAGGGCAGGCGGCGGTTACCGCGGTGGCTGGAGTCGCCGGCGACGTGGGACGGTGGCGATGGCGTCGGCTGCGAGCGGGGAGGCGGCTTCGGCGGTCGGCTGCTTCGGGTCGAAGCACGGGGAGGCGCGGCGCGGCGAGGTGAGGAGGATGGCGGCGTCGGCGGCGGTCCTCGGCGACAGGACGAAGCAAGGCGGCGGCGGCAGATCTCGTCGGGGCGGGACTCCGGCGAGGGCGGCGGTTGCGGCGGAGGAGGAGAGAGAGGGGCCCGGGGCGGCGCCCTTTATAGGAGGGGAGGGGGCAAGGTGGCGTGGAGGAGGGGGTAGGGCAAGGCGGCGGCGGTGTCCGGCTGGGGCACGGACGCCGAGGCGGTGCGGCGGCGTGCGGCGGGAGGAATCCCGCTCGGGGCTCGGGGACGAGCGGCGTGGGCCGGCTGGGCCGTGGCCTGGCGAACTGGGCCGGCCCGGTCGGTCCGAGGAAGAGTCTAAAAAAAAGAAAACACAACAAAATAAAATAAAATAAATGCAATAAAATGAAATTGAACCTAGGCATATTTTATATCAAAATTTTCAGAAAAAGATTTCCTACAAGCTGAACATTAATCCAGCATCAAATAAAATCCTCAAAAATTCAAATAAATCAAACAATGCTACTGCTCTAATAAAATCCAATAAAAATCATTTTAAAAATACCAAAATGATTTCAAATTTATTTCTCTCCAATTTTCTGATGTAGGGAATCATGTTACCCTATTTTCTATATATTTTTATTTTGGAGAAAAAGAATTTGAATAAAACCCAAATACTCCAAATTGAAAATAATTTCCAAAAGGACTTTAAATTAGATCCTTTTAAACTTCCAACTCATATTTCGTATGTTTTGAAGAAGTCATTTTATCTTCTCTCATGAAAATCATTGAGTTGCTTGAAGTTTCTGAATTGGAAATATTTTCAAATGAAATTCAAATATTTTCAACACCCCTTGTCATTTAAATAAATGGAAGAAGTCATGTCATCTTCTCTCGAGGGTTTTGTGATGAAAAGAATTTGAATTCATGGAGATCATAAAAGCAAAAATGAAAGTTTGGGAAAGTCCTTTTATTCCCTCTCATTTAACTTTCAAAAGATATCGAATTCACTCACTTTCAGTCAATCAATCAAACAATCAATCCAATCTATTTGTTTATTATAACATTCCAAAATTTAGAATTTTGGGATGTTACAAACTACCACCCTTAAAATGAATCTCGTCCTCGAGATTCGGAGAGGATAGCAAGAAATAGGTTAGGGTTTGGGGGTCTTCTCAAAATCCATCGATCATCTCAGGGGTCTGGGGTGCTACCACCCTTAGAAACATTGTTACGGTTCCACCAAAACTCGTATACTCCATCCTTATTGTTGACAGTGTCGGTCTTCTCAGCTCGTAAGGATAATGGGCTCTTCCGGTAGTGGCATAACCTTTTTCCTCAATTCTTCTGTGTCCTTTCATCTTGGTATGGTTCTTCCATGACTGGGTCTTCTTAGCTGACGGGTCTGTCGCCAAAACTAAACAACTATCGATATCTCATGGTGGTCAACGATTTATGGTTTCTCCTGCAGGAAATGGGTCTAGTTGATCCTCACCATATAACCTACGATTGGCATCAACTGTCATGTACAAGGGAAACATTCTTATACCATTCTAAGGTTCAAACAAGGTTTAATACCGTCGTCTCTCTACTATAGGTAAGTCACTCAGATTTACCAACCCGTATAGCAAGGTGAACAATAAGAGTAAGTCGGTATGGTGATCAATCCATCCCGCACCCAAATCATTACCTTGTACATGGTTTAGCAAATCTCGCATTCTAACACTCGGTCATCCTCACAAGCATTGCAGAATTTCTCTTGTCAACGAACCAAGTTCGGATAAATCCATGGATTCTGCAAGCCAAACAAACATCTATCGTTCCTTCCCAACCCTCAGGTTTTTTTGCGTAAACTCCTGTATAATCGTCTGTTGATAAAATCGTAACTTCTTCCAGGGTTTCTCCTTCAGCAAGAGGGTGCTTGCTTCCTGGCAGGTCCTGGGGCCTGTGGGTTATGGCCCATCTCATCACTTGTAGTCCTTGAACTTATCATCGAGCAACTGATCATTATTCCAACATCCAGCTTCCAGCATTCTTAATTCCATCCAATTTTATTGTCTCACTTCCTTCTATTTGCACCAAACTAGGACATGATTACTCAGAATCATTATGGAATTTCCATTGATCCATATTTCCAGCATCATACCTCCTTTATATCCAATAGTAATTCATATCTTCATCCTCGTGGGATATCCCACATACCGAGATAAAAAAAACTTATACTTATGAAGTCCATACTCCACTTCGTGGAACATCATTATCCTTTCCAGGGTCAAGCGTCCTTACAGGGGAATATTGGCCATCTCTGCATTGCACTTCTTCAACTGGGAAACGTGAAACACATCATGAACTCCTGACAGTCCTTCAGGTGACTCCAACTTGTTGGTCACTTCTCCCATACGCTCCAAAACTCGGTATGGTCCTACAAACCTCGGGGTTAACTTTCCCTTAACTCCAAATAGTTTAACTCCTCGCAGAGGGAACACACGAAGACATGCTCCGTCTCCAATTTCATAGACTACCTCCTTTATATCCAATAATACTCCATACCCTCATATTCTTGGGGTATCCAACATATCGAGATAAAACTCATACTTATTTTGTTCGAATCCACTTCGTAGAATATCATTACCTTTTCCAAGGGTCAAGTTTTCTCACAGGGTACTACCACCCTTAAAATGCACAATCTTCCATAGATCAAATTTCTCATATCCTCGAAAATGGTCAAAAAATTTCTTCATCGAGTAACAACTCAAAAAATCCAAATCAATACCAATGATGCTAGCTTTATTGATTTCTCAAATTATTACAATCTCCTGCATTCCATTACATGCCTCAATCCGACACCTCACTAATAAAAGAAATGTCCACACTTCTACTACTATATTTCTCGTTGCACTCAACTATTTATCACAAGTCTCCGTCTCCTTGGGGCATTCTCTGGCAAAGTGCCCTGCTTCATCACAACGGAAACATATTACTTCTGACATATCTCGAGGTTCCCTTGTGATTATATAGCCTCCTGGGGTCCTCATCTTCCCTTTTGGGCAATCACTGTGGTAGTGTCCTGAATTTTTGCACCTAAAAGATGTGATATGACTCAGGTCTTTCTTTGTAGAAATTGGGTTGTTCCTGGGATCCAATCTACTTCTCTTCCTGGACTTCCTATGGGTCATACTCTACTTCCTCTATCGGGAATTCCACTAAATCCCCATTCAGACAATTTTGGGAGATGTGTCCTTCTTCTCCACATGAATAGCATGACTTGGTGCAGGGTTTAATTGGTTCTTCTTTGGGTGTGTCCTCCACCTCTTCCTTCATCGCAGATTCCTCTAAAATTTCCATGAGGGCTCTTTTCATTGCTTCTTTCTTCTGCTGGACGGTCCTTTGTACCAAGGGGTAGATGTGACATAGAGCAGGGTAGTGGGTAGTCCCTTCACACAAGAAACAAGTGATCTGCCGAGTTGGGCATTCTTCAGCTGGGTGACTTCCTTCACAATTAGGGCATTCATCCTTGTGTTCCTTATGGTTGTGTCCTATTTCCCCACAAGGCTTGTATGCACAAGGTTTCTTCACATCCTTTCCATAAGGCTTCAATTTCTGGGACACAAGACGAGATCTTTGTAGAGTCCACTTAAATTCTTTCCAAGTGGTTACTCCTTGCCATCCATTGATGGTTTGGTACATCCTCCACCAAGTAGCATCACCTCTTTCAAAACATTGAAGAGCATGCCGGGTCATATCCTTTCCGACTATAGGGTTATTCTTCATGTGATCCTCCATGTTCTGAATCCATTGGTCCGTCTCCAATTGACTCATCGGTCCAGAAAATACAAGCTCATCTCCATTCATCCTCTATTGGGTCCATGGGTTTGGGGTGAGATAAGAGAGATAGAGAGGGATGCACACAATACAAACAATGGTTTTGAAAAGACAGATTTTTATCGTGGCTGTCGGAAAAACATCAAACAAATGACAGCTCACAATCGTCGCAACTAACATAGGCATATAACAGGGGTTGGGTCTTCTAAAGGTCAAAAATCTTCAAAGTCGCCAAACTCTTGAAGTCTTGTTCATGTTTCCGATGGGCTTCTTCAGATCATGCTTGTCCTTCTCAAGTTCTTTTGCCAGATCATCTCTATTGACTCAAAGTCTCTCGTGACATCCTTGAATATTCTGGAGTTGCATTCCAAACTTCTGGGTTTCATGAACCTCGACATGGACCATGATCTTATTGTCCTTCAGTTCATGACGAATCTTTGATGTCTCGAGGTTTTGATCCTCCACCATGGCTACTTTCAGCTTCTGGGTCCTGAGTTCTTCACAAAACGCTTCCTTATCAAATACTATTTCCTGCAGGTCCATCTTAACTTCTTGATGTAATACTCCAGATCCTGGTGATACACCGGTCTAAAGTTAAAACTTCATCTTGCTGATAGGTGCTCCATCAGCCTTCTACCATCCAATCCTTCCATGCATACGCATGCTTAACTCGGCACGGTGATAATAGCATAAGTGGGCGATAACGTCATGGATAGCCGTGTTTCTGCTCTTGTCATTTCCATGAGCTATCTCTCCATAGTTGATATCTCCTGCCTTAGGGTTTTCCTTGACAGAACTTTGAGTTTTTAACTCTCCATGCTCCGGTCTTTCTCCGATACACCTTAATCTCGGGCATTGACGGCTTCCATAGTCTGCCAAGTTCCATAAGGGTAGCCTTCCTAGGTCATAAAAATCTGGGAATTCTTCAGAGTCTCCAATTCTCCTAGTCTTCAGAGTCTTCAACAGTTGTAGTTTCCATTATTATAATACACGGTAAAATCCTCTTCATTCCGAAGTGATCTTTGTTGTCCGATATCTTGTACTTCCTGGAGTGGTCTCATCAGTCGAATCTTCGAGTGGTCAAAAGGGGTAAGGGATATGGTCTCACTAAAGGGAATATTTGAATAAGCTTAGAAGAGAAGAGAGGTAAAATATCCTTTTTGAAAAGAAAGTTGTACAGAAAATCTTTTCCTATGGGCTTGCCAGTTTCTAGCGTCACGTCCTACAGTCAACATGTGCTCTGATACCATCTTGTAGCAACCCGACCCGAATGGATCAAGTCTCTGTGCTTAAGTCTCACCCCTGGATCGGTATGCTGACACAGACAGTACTCGAGGATTTATAACAGAGGTAAATCACATGTATAAAGTAACGTAAATACTATTACCTCAATCAAAATAGCGGAAGTAACAAGGTTGTGGATTCCTATCAACACCAACGGCAAAGTTGAGTGTAGAAATCGTAACCCTAATGTATCACTTACTCGTCGTAAGAATCCTGCAACATGAAACGTTGCAGCCCGAAAACGGGTCAGCACATGGAATATGCTGGCAATGTAACACATAGAGAGTAATGAACAGAATAATGCTATACTACATGCATATATGGCTGGTGGAAAAAGCTCTATGGTTATGATGTTTTTGCAAAAAGCCAATTTTTCCCTACTGCAAAGGAATAAATTTTATTTAACTATCATGGTGGTTGTTAAACATTGAGATGGTTGACAGCATCTCAATCCCAATTAAGTATCATCATTAACCCAACAAAATTAATTAAAGTAACATGGTGATGAGATCAACATGAATATCCAAAGACCAGAGACTCAAAATTGTCCATAACCGGGGACACGGCTAATCATGATTAGTTTGTACACTCTACAGAGGTTTGTGCACTTTTCCCACAAGACTCGATCGCCTCCGCTGGATTCTCGCACTACATGATGTTTGAGAAACGGATGACCGAGACATAGTCTTTCAGAAGCGTTTGCACCTTACGATGTGATAGAACGTACCACCTACATCCCCTACATCTGCTAGTCTACCACTGTAAGAGTTCACGCAACTTAATCAACTATGCTAGAGCCCATAATAGCTTGTGGCTGCACACGGAAGTTTCTAGCATGAAAAATCCCATGATCCCTTTGAACCTGGGTGGCGGTCCAAAAGAAAAACAGGCAATCCTGGAATACCCAGGTACCTCAATCCACCCAGATGTGAGTTTTAGTTGCCACCTTAAGTAAACCATTAATTAACAATCTCACATCTGTCGTGAATATCTCTCAAACCCAATCCACGTCTACAAGCATAGCATGGCAATATAAGCAACGTAGAAGTAACTCCCAAGGGTTTGATAATAAAACAGGTAATAGGTACTACCTCAACTACTTCCCAATACCCACAATTTAATTAGATCCTAACCATGCAACGTTTGAGGGTTGATCTAATGCAATAAAACTGGGTAGTGAAAAGTATGATCAAAGTGTTACTTGCCTGCAATGTTGATGAAGATGATTCACACTCATAACGCTTGATAGTTCTACTCGTCACACTCCAGTCAATCTATCGTAAGCAAGCAATAGTAACCACACATAAGCAATCACTCAAAAGATCGGAAAGAACGAAGAAAACAATTTTGAAAACTTCAAAACCAACCTAATAACTCTTGCAACATAAAACAATTTCTAACAGTACCAAAATTATGTGAATTTGGCCTTATCAGAAAGTTTAGGTCAAGAGCTTCGGTTTGCAAAAAGAATCAACTCAAACGGAGCTACGAAACTCAAGTTACGATTGTCGGGTGGTTGGTGCGACATATGCCAAGGGATGGCTTATCATTGTGGGAGCCAGTAAAACGTCGCCGGTGCCTGGAAACGGGATGAGGCGAAGACATGCACGCCGGCGAATCTTACCCAGGTTCGGGGCTCTCCGAGGAGATAACACCCCTAGTCCTGCTCTACGGGGTCTCCGCATGATCACTAGATCGATAAAGGGTAGCTGCAATCGCTCCTAGAGCTGTTGAGGTCAAGGGAGAAGAAGAACAAGGCTAGCTCTTGCTTCTCTCTATCTATGGTGTGTGGGCTATGCGTGGGTATTAACCTAGAAGCCAACTATGCTCCGAGGCCAACCTAGAAGCGAACCCTTTGCATGGGTGCTCCGGGGGGTTTATATAGGCCTACCCCCCGTGGGTACAACGGTAATCCGACTGGGAATAGGTCCCAGCCGTCAGTGTCCACGCTCGCCGGCTTCTCCGCCGGCTGCTGGGTCCCGCCAGCTAGTGGGTCCCGCCGGCTGTCGGCTACTTGGCCGACAGGCCGGTCCAACCGCCTAGGGTCTTGTTGGCGGCTGCTTATTGTAGCCGCGCCTCTGGTGACGAGGGCTTTGTCGAGGTAAGCATGGCTACAGTGGGCCGCCTCGGGGGCCATCACTGTAGCCTCACCTTGTCTTGTCTCCTTAATGGGGCTCCCGCTTCGAGGAAGGGAGTAGCCGGCTTCTGGAGGCCGGCTATACTCTTGGCCGACTAGGAAAAGCCGGGCCCTCCTCGCGCCTCTTGCTGACTGAAGGGCCCCGCAGTCCTCAGGCCGTACAGGAGTGGGTCGCGGATGACGTCGAGGCTAGCGTGGCTACAGTGCCGAGCCGCACGGGAGACGTCCCTCCCGTACGGCCTCCTGTAGCCATCCTCGCCTCGGGCTTCGGGGGTCGTGGGCCACACTGTGGCCATACCCCGTCAGGTCGCCGTTATGTAGGAGTGGTTGTGGTCTAGGCCGGCTCCTAGGAGTCGGCGTCCTTCTTGGCCGGCTTCTTGGAGTCGGCCACCCCGCGGTCGTCCTGGGGAGGAGTCGGTGAGGCTGGGTCGCCTTTCGGGAGTCCGCTTTAGTGGCAGCCGGCCAGGGAAGGCGGCCCAAATGCTTGGAGTGCTTGAAGGCCCAAAGGCCTGATAAATTTTCCGAAGAGCCAGGGGTAGTCAGTTAGGCTACCCGTGGCCATTCCCTCCGACAGTAGTCCCCAAAGCTGATTGGGCTTCGAGGTGGAGTGGGGTTCAAGAAGCTCGATCAGCTTCTTATCGTGACAAGCCGGCAGCTGGGAGCAGGCCTTGGTCAGGCGCGCCGCCTTAGTCGAATTCTCCT
>NC_057808.1:93354615-93381756 GCF_018294505.1 Triticum aestivum
GCCGCGGGCCGGCCTCGGGCCGTTGGCGTGCCACGTGGCCGGAAAGCCTGCCAGCCCACGCGCGTGACGGGATGTCGCCGCAGGGAGGGGGCCCGCCACGTCCGCGCCCCGGCCCAGGCGCGGATCCTTTGTATCCCGAAACCGCTCGCACGTTCCGTGCGGCAGTTTCGGCTCGCACTTATGCGTAATAAACGCGAGACGTGGGGGGAGTGGGCGTAGTTAATCCCACGTCTCCCCCCACGTCCGGTCTCGTCGGCCGCGTGAGGCTATAAGTAGGGGGAGGTGGAGGGCGGCAGGCCCTCGCACGCTCCTCCTACTTCCACCGTCTTCTTGCCTAGCTCGTTCTCGCGACAGTGCTTCGCCGCCGCGCTCTTCCTCCGCACGCTCCTCCACCGCCGTGCTAGCTTCCGCTATGCCTCCCCACGTAGAGCAGCTTGGCGGGGATTGGGACAGCTCCATCGTCCATAACGATCACATCGACTTCCTCCGCGACACCCGGCGTCTGCCTAGCGCGGACAAAGTGGAGGTCCGCCTCGCGCCGGAGAAGGAAGTCAGGCCGGCGCCGCGGGAGGGTGAGCGGGTAGTCTTCCGCTCGCACTTCCTGCGCGGCTTTGGCCTGCCAGTGAGCGCCTTCTTCCACTCCTGGCTGGAATTCTATCAGCTCCAGCCGCACCACCTCACCCCCAACGCGGTGGTGCTGCTGTCGGCCTTCGTCACTCTGTGTGAGGGCTATCTTGGCGTCCTCCCCACCCTTGAGCTCTAGGGGGAGTTCTTCCAGTCGAAGCTGGGCACGCGCGTGCGGGGCGTGCCGGCTCAGACCGGCGCCTTCATCGCGTCGCGGAGATCAGGCGCCGACAACCCCTTCCCCATCATCACACTGATCCAATCGATGAAGAAGTGGCAGAAGTCATATTTCTACGTGCGGAGCATCGCTCCCCGGGGCGACTACCTCAACTTGCCGGCCTACGTGGCCGGCCCACCAGCGGGCAGGCTGCCCCAGTGGTCCTTCCGGGCAGTGACGCTGTCGCAGGGAGGAAACGCCGCCATTGTGCGCCTGCGGGTGATGGTCCAGTCGGAGGGCCTGACGAGGCCCGACCTCCTGGCCGCGTTTGTCACGCGCCGGGTCCTTCTGCTCCAGAGCCCGCCTCATCTGATCTTTCAGATGAGCGGCCAGCTCGATCCATGCCGAATGTGCACCAAGGAGATGCCGCAGCCCGACGCCGCCGACATGGTGAATTACCTCGCCAACTGCCAACTTTCCGAAGACTGGCAATTCGGCAAGGAGCCATACAGCCGCGCCAATCCTCCGCCTACGGTACGCTCCCCTCGTCTCTTTTTCTTTCTCTCTCTCAGCTTTGTCGCTGAGTTCCTCTGGGCCAACTCTAACTCAGTCGGCTTGCTCTTTTGACAGAGTCCTCTGCTTCAGCCGGCCGGTGGGGCAGACGTGGAGCGCTGCTTCGTCCCCGACCGGACCGAACACGACCAGGAGGACCCCGACCTGGGGGCGGTCCATATGGAGGACGCCGTCGAGCCGGCCGGCGGCCAAGCCATCGGCGAAGCAGGCGGCTCCGGGTTCACCGCTACCTTCCACGACTGGCCGGACGAGGACGAAGCCGAAGCCGTCCCGCCCCGCCAGCCGGCCTCCGGACGCGGCGCGGGCTCCTCCGGCGCGCAGCCTGCTCAGGGTAGAGGCCAGAAACGTCGCGCCTCCCAGGGCATGTTCGGCAGCCGGACGAAGAAGCCCAGGGGTGGGGCGGCAGCTACCAGGCGGGAAGAGGCGGCCGCGAAGGCGGCTCACTTCCGCAAAGTGGTGAAGCAGCCGCAGACTGTGTCGGCGTAAGTTCTCTCTTTCTATGTACTGTCCTTCTTTCTTTCCTTTGGTGGTTCTTGAATCTTCGTCTTCTTTTTCAATGGTCAGAGCTCCGCTGTCACTTGAGCGGGCGGCCGCTGGCTCCGTCGTTGAGTCGCCAGGGGGCTCTGGGAGCACCACCCGCCGCGTAGATCCCCGTGCCGCCCTCCTGGAGGCGACGGAAAGGAACGCGCGGGAGGTGCGGGAGGAGCAGGAAGCGCGGGAGGCGGAGGCACGGAGGGCAGCCGCCGCCCAGGCAGCTCGGGAGGAGGAGGCGGCGATGGCGCTCGCCGAGGCCGCAGCCAAGGCCTAGGCAGAGGCCGAGGCCGAGGCGGCGGCAGGGGAGGCTTTGATGGTCACCCCCCTGCGCACCATGGCGCCCGGGGACGTGGATCCCTCGCCAGGGGGAGCCAGCGGTTCCCAGCCGGGGCTGGGAGGAAGCGGCGACGACGTCGTCATCTTGGGGGAGGCGCCGGGGCCGACTCCTCCGACTAGGGCGACCCAAGGCCGCCAGCCTGAGCCTGCGCCCGCACAGTCGGCGGAGGGCGAGCCGGCCGCGGGGGCTGAGGTCGCGGTCCGGGTTCCGCCAAGCCGGCGTGCAGGGAAGGCCGCGTCTGAGCCGCAGAAGGCTGCGTCGGAGCCACAGCCGGCCGTAGGCTCCAGCTCATCGGCCCGAGACGCGGAGGCGGCCAGCGCTACCTCGGGGTGGACGCCGGGCGGAGGGACAGCCGTGGTGAACGTTGCTGCACAAGACGTACGGACCCGGCTGCAAAGCCAAGCCACGGCGCTGAGGCAGTTCACCGACGAATTCCTCGCCATGCGGGCAGCCATCCGGGTTAGTATTCCTATCTTGTTCTTTTTTTTGATCTTTATTTCTCTCGTGGGGGCACGTCAGCGCACCCACTGGGTGTAGGCCCCGAGTTCCGAGTCGGCTGCTAAGCAGGCAGCTTGGAACTTCTTGGAGATTTTGTCTTGCTGCTTTTGTTCTCACTTCGATCTTCTGTCCGTCTTGCAGGACTACCACAACCTCCGAGCGGCCGCCTTCAACTCCCAGGCCCGGGAGCTGACTCGGAAGACCGCCGATCTCACTGAAAGCCGAGGTATGTGACTTGATCTTTATCTCCTGTGGGGGCGCGTCAGCGCACCCACTGAGTGTAGCCCCCGAGATTCGGGCCGACTGCTGAGCAGTCGGCTCGGATCTTCCTTGATGATTTCTCATTGTTCTTCTTCTTCTTCTATCTCTGCAGCGGCCGACGCCAGTCTGAGGGCACAGCTGGGGGAGTCCCAGACTGCTCTTCGTGCCAAGGACGCGGAGCTCGCCGCCTTGGTGCAGGAGCGCAACCGCCTGGTCAAGAAGTTGGCCGACCAGGAGGAAGGTCACAAGGCGGCCCTGAAGGCTGCGCAGGATCGCGAAGCCGCCCTCCAGGCCGAGTTCGAGACGGAGGCGGCCGGCTGGGCAGAGGCCAGGCAGACTCTGGTCTCCGGCTATGGCCAGATTGAGGACCTGGTTGACGGTAAGTTCTCTACCCCTTCATTCTTTCTTGCCATCTGCCATTTCGGCTTATTTTTCTGATTTCGGTGTTTCTCTTTTCTTTTCTCCTTCCCGCAGAGTACTTCCCTGGCTACTCAACTGCCGCCAACCAGGCCATCGAAGCCCGTCGCCAGGCGAAGAGGCAAGCCGGCTTCGAGATCTCACCAACCGCCGGCCGCTCGCTGGAAGAACAGCTCCTGGCGATCCAGGCTCGCATCCAGCCGGCTCACAGGCTGCTCCGCCGGCTTCAGCGCGTGGGATCACAGGTCTTGGCCGCCCTCTGGCCCGGCCAAGTGGTCCTTCGCACCCCCAGTCGGACCGCCGACTGGCTGGAGGTGGCAGTCGGCCACTTCGAGGCTTGGAAGGCGTCAGCAGCTCGCTCCGGCGCCAGGCGGGCGCTGGAGTTCGTCAAGGCCTGGTATCCGGCCTGAACCTGGACCAGCTGGCTACCTGGCGGCAGCAAGCCGACACGGAGCTGGAGCCGGCGCGGCCGGCCATCCTTCGGCGGGCTTCAGCGATCGCCGACTACACCGACACCAACGTCTTCGCCCCCGAGGTGGACGACAATGGAGTCGCCCAGCCGAAAGATTGGTTAGGGCTGGACCCGGCGTACGGCGAGGACTCGGCGGAGGAGATCGACTCCAGCGATGAGGGCAAAGAGGAGGAGGAGGAGGGTGAAGACGCCGAGCCGGCTGGTGGAGTAGCCGGCCAGCCTGACCGCGCCTCCAGCACTACGTCGCGTGCGAGTGCGTCTCCTGCCGCGGGAGGTGGTCAAGCCGGGACCAGCTAGGTGGTCACTTCTTCAGCCGGCGAGCCGCCTTCACCGACCAGCTCGGCCTCCATGTCGCGCCTTAGTCTTCTTTCTTTTGTTTTCCTGTCTTGTTACTTTTGAACAATGGTTGGTTAAGTCTGCACAATTCCACCCACTGGGTGTATTCAAACTTAAGTCTGTTGCCGGCCTGTGGGTGGCTTTATGTATATAAGTTATGCAATTGGTCTTTCCTTGTACTTTTGCTTTTTGTCCTTTTGCTTTTTTCCTTTGCCGCCCTCCCTTGGCTGCCGCCTCCCTGGTCAAACAGTTGCTCTGCAATCTGTGGCCGGGGAGTGCCTGGCCGATTGGGGAGGGGGAAGTACTTTTAGCTCTGCCGGACTTAAGCTAAGTTTTTTAGGAAGCCAGCCAGCCGGCTGCTTTGACACCCGGCAGGCATATTTGGAGGCCGTCTCTTCCTATATAGGTTAGTTGTTCCTTAGTCGTTTTTCGTGTGGGCGTCCTTTCTGTCTTCTCTCTTGCCAGTCGGACAGTCAGTTCTTTGAGCTGCGACTTTCAACAAGAGAGGACTTGGGAGCCGGCGCACTACTTTGTTGACTTCGGGAAGAACTTTGAATATAGCTCAAGGCGGCCAGTCCCCGGGCCGACTAGTCGGACCCGGTGCCGGACAGGAATTCAGAATGTAATAATACATTCATGGGTATGATACTCATCATTCATAGATAAATAGAAGGCAGTCCCCGAGTACTGTTCGGGGGGCCTGTTGGTTTGTAATTAATACAAAAGGGGAGCGTGATACATACTGCTTTTCAGCTGTAAAATCGTCTTAGGAGGTTTGCGTTCCATGGTCGCTCCGACTCCTTGCCGGAGTCGTCTCTCTTGCGTGCTCTTGGCTTTTGTGCGTCGATCAAGTAGTAGGAGTCGTTGCCGAGTGCCTTGCTGACGACGAAGGGGCCCTCCCAAGGGGCCGAGAGCTTGTGCTGGCCGGCTGTTCGCTGGATCAGCCGGAGCACAAGGTCGCCCTCTTGGAAGGATCTTGGCTTGACCTTGCGGTTGTAGTAGCGGCGCAGGCCTTGCTGGTAGATGGCGGACCGGCTGAGGGCTAACAGCTGGCCTTCTTCCAGTAGGTCGACGCCGTCTTCTCTTGCTTCTTTGGCTTCCTTCTCCGTGTACATGGTGATCCGAGGCGAGTCAAACTCGATGTCTGTTGGGATGACAGCCTCGGCACCGTACACAAGGAAGAATGGAGTGAAGCCGGTTGACTTGTTGGGTGTAGTGCGCAGACTCCAGAGGACAGCCGGCAGCTCTTCGAGCCAACAGCCGGCCGATCGCTCCAATGGTACAACCAGCCGGGGCTTGATGCCGGAGAGGATAAGTCCATTTGCTCGCTCGACCTGGCCGTTTGACTGCGGGTGGGCAACAGACGCTAAGTCCAGTCGGATGCCCTGCGTTGCGCAGAAACGTGCCAGTGCGCCTTTGGCGAAGTTCGTGCCGTTGTCGGTGATGATGCTGTGCGGCACGCCGTACCGAGTAGTGATGTCGGTGATGAATGTCACGGCAGTCGGCCCGTTCAGCTTCTTGATGGGCTTGGCTTCGATCCACTTTGTGAACTTGTCCACCGCAACGAGTAGATCTGTCATGCCACCGCGGGCTGTCTTGAAAGGGCCCACCATGTCCAGTCCCCAAACGGCAAAAGGCCAGGTGAGGGGAATGGTTTTGAGGGCAGAAGCCGGCAGGTGTTGTTTGGAACTGAAGACTTGACATCCTCTGCAGCTCTTGACTATTTCTTTAGCATCCTCCAAGGCAGTCGGCCAGAAGAACCCATGGCGGAAAGCCTTGGCCACGAGGGATCTTGAGGCGGCGTGATGGCCGCATTCGCCTTGGTGGATGTCTTTGAGGATTGCCACTCCTTTTTCTGGCTCGACGCAACGCTGGAAGACTCCAGTGATGCTGCGCTTCACGAGCTCCCTGTTGATTATTGTGTATGCTGCGGCTCGTCGTTGCACTAGTCTTGCTGCGATCTCATCAGTCGGCAGCTGACTAGGAACTTGAGGATGGGCTGGGCCCATGAGGGAGCTGTGACTTCTTCTGCTGTTAATGTGGCCACCATGACTCGGGTGGGTGGGTTGGGTGTTGCATTGGAGTCGGCCACCGCTTTTTGTGTCGTTGTAGTCCCCGAGCCGACTGCTGCAGTCCCCGGGCCGGGTTCTGAAGTCCCTGGGCCGGGTGCGACTACGTCAGTCCCCGGGGCAGTCATCGAAGTCCCCGCGCCGCCTGCGGGATTTCTTGAGCCGGATCCGGCTGTTTCTGGCGCAGGCGGTACGAAGATGGAATCCGACTCTAGAGACGGCTTGATGGACGGCTTGAGGAGGCGCTGGAGGGAGACGCCAGTCGGTATGGCTTGTCGGGTGGAGCCGATCCGTGCTAGGGCATCTGCTTGGTCGTTGTCGGCCCTTAGCACGTGAAGGAACTCGCACCCCTCGAAGTATCCGCTCATCTGCTGGACGAGGAAATGGTAGCTCGCCATGTTCGCGTCCTTGGCGTCCCAGTCGCCAGATGATTGCTGGACCACCAAGTCTGAGTCGCCGTAGCACAGGATCCGGCGTATGCCGAGTTCTTTGGCTAGCCGGAGCCCATGTACGAGCGCCTCGTACTCGGCCACGTTGTTGGAGGCGGCGAAGTGGATCTGCAGCGTGTACTTGAGCTTGTCGCCTTTGGGAGAGGTGAGAACGATGCCGGCTCCCAAGCCGGTGCGCATCTTGGACCCGTCAAAGTGCATCCGTCAATGGGTAGAGTCGGGAGCCGGCGGTAAGTATTGGGTCTCGGCCCAGTCGACGAGGAAGTCGGCCAATGCTTGCGACTTGATGGCGGTGCGGGGTTGATAGAAAATCGTGTAGGGCGCCAAGGCAATGGCCCATTTGGCCACCCGGCCGGATGCATCCCGGCTGCCTATGATCTCGGCGAGCGGGGCAGTGCACACGACCGTGATGGGGTGCTCTTGGAAGTAGGGCTTCAATTTCTTGGCAGCGAAGTACACCCCATAGCACATCTTCTGGTAGTGTGGGTAGTTTTGCTTTAAGCTAGACAGTACTTCGCTGAGATAGTAGACCAGCCTCTGGACCAGCTGGGCTCGGCCTTCCTCCGGGCGCTGGACCACAACAACAGTGCTGACGACTCGGCTTGTCGCGGCGATGTAGAGGAGCATGGGCTCCTTCTCAGTCGGCGCAGCCAGGACAGGCGGAGTGGTCAACATCTTCTTCAGCTCATGGAAGGCTTGGTCGGCTTGATCATTCCACTCGAAGTGAGTGGACTTCTTCATGAGTCGGTACAGGGGGAGAGCCTTCTCTCCTAGTCGGCTGATAAAACGGTTCAGGGAGGCTAAGCAGCCAGTGAACTTCTGCACATCTCGTAGCTTGGTGGGAATCTCCATCCTCTCGATGGCCTTGATCTTGACAGGGTTGCACTCAATGCCGCGTTCGGAGACCAGGAAGCCTAGCAGCTGGCCGGCTGGCACTCCGAACACGCACTTCTCAGGGTTAAGCTTGATCTGGAATCGGCGCAAGTTGGCAAATGTTTCCTTCAGGCCTTCCAGCAAGGTACCGCGCTTCTCTGTCTTCACCACAATGTCGTCTACGTAGACGTGGGCATTTCTGCCGAGTTGTTTCAAGAGACATTTCTGCATGCAACGCTGAAAAGTGGCACCGGTGTTTCTCAAGCCGAATGTCATTGTCAGGTAGCAGAAAGCTCCAAAGGGTGTGATGAAGGCAGTCTTCAGGCGGTCAGCCGGGTCCAACTTGATCTGATGATACCCCGAGTATGCATCCATAAATCTTAACAGCTCGCATCCGGCTGTGGAGTCTATCACTTGGTCGATCCGTGGCAAAGCAAACGGATCCTTTGGGCAGGCCTTGTTCAAACTTGTGTAGTCTATACACATGCGCCACTTGTTATTCTTCTTCAAAACCAGAACTGGATTGGCAAGCCATTCTGGAAAGAACACTTCCATGATGAAGCCGGCTGCAAGGAGCCGGGCTATCTCTTCTCCCACGATTCTTCGCTTCTCTTCTGATAGTCGGCGGAGGGGTTGCTTGACCGGCTTCGCATCAGCTCAGACATGTAATTTCTGCTCGGCGAAATCCTTCGGGACACCCGGCATGTCCTTTGGGGACCATGCAAAGATGTCTCGATTCTCACAGAGGAAGTCAGCGAGCTCGCCTTCCTATTTACTGTCCAAGTTCGCCCCAATCACGGCGAACCTCTGCGGGTGCTCCGGGTCTAGAGGTATCTTCTTTGTCTCTTTTGCAGGCTGGAAGGAGCCCTACGCATCACAGTCCTTGGGGTTGGGGGACAAGGCCGGCTGCTTGCTGGCCATGGCCACAACCCGCTCCAACATTTTCTTCTCTTCGGCCACCACGAGGGACTCGGCCAGCCGGCTGCTGGCCATGGCACACTCGATGGATTTCTTGTAGTCGCCGGCTACCGTGATGATCCCCTTCGAGCTCGGCATCTTCATCTTCAGGTAGGCATAGTGGGGTACAGCCATGAACTTGGCCAAAGCAGGTCGGCCAAGTAATGCATGATAGGGGCTCTCCAAATCCACCACCTCGAACCATATTGCTTCCCGGCGAAAGTGATCTTTATCTCCGAAGAGAACATCCATCTTGATCTTGCCGATTGGAGAGCAAGATAGGCCGGGTACGATACCATGGAAGACGGTGCGGCTTGGCATGAGCTGCTTCGCTTTGATGTTCAGCTTGTCCATGGTATCGCGGTACAGTATGTTGATACTGCTTCCGCCGTCTATCAGGACGCGGGAAAATCTGGCAGCTCGCCTCTCCGTCGCAAGGGTGACGTCCAAGACCATAGCATAGGAGCCAGGCGAAGGCATCACCTCCGGGTGGTCAGCCTGGCTCAAGCTGATGGGCTTTTCCGACCAGTGCATGAACTCGGCGGTGCTAGAGGCGACTGCGTTTACTTCTTGGTGCTGCCGGCGTCGGCTGCACTTGTCGTCGACTTGACTTGTGAAGACGACGTAGGCGTCGTGCGCTTCGGGGAACTCGTCTTGGATGGCGCCGACTGCCGGCCGGGCCGCCGGCTGCTGGGGAGCTGGAGGCGGCGGGCCGGGAGGCGGAGGCGGCACCATCCCTTCGCCTTTGGTGATGCGGGTGAGCCAGTGGCATTTCCGTGTTGTATGGTTGGATGGCTTCGCGCCGCTGTGGAACTTGCAGGGAGCATCGAGTGCTTGTTCGTAGGAGAAGGACGGCTGCCAGGGCGGCTGGCCACCCTTCTTCTTGGGAGCGGGCCGCTCTTCGGGCTGCTCATCTTCAATTGTGGCCACCTGCCGACTGGAGGAAGTCGGCATGGGGCCCTTGCGCTTGTGGTCGTTCTGGTAGGGGCGCCGGTTAGGGTCGCCAGCCGGTGTCTTGGGAGCCGGAGCAACTACCTTCCCCGAGACGTCCACTCGGAGCTCGGTCTTCATGGAGGAGTCGGCAGTGGCATACTTGTCGGCGATGACTAGTAGCTCGTCGAGGGTAGCCGGCTCGTCGCAGAGGAGTCGGTGCTTGAGGAGGGTGCCCTCTCGGCACCCGGCAGTGAAGTACTCGATGTCCTGGACCTCGTGCACTCCCTCGCAGGAGTTGCGGAGCTCGGCCCACCGCGTGAGGTAGTCACGGGTCGACTCGTTGGGCCCCTGGACGCAGAGGGAGAGCTGGCGAGGCTTGGGAGGCCGCTTGTAGGTGCTGGTGAAGTTGCGGACGAAAACTTCGGTGAAGTCCAGCCAGCTGTTGATGCTGTAGGGCTTGAGGCTGTTGAGCCATGTGCGCGCCGTGCCTTGCAGCATCAAGGGGACGTACTTCACGGCGACGCGCCGATTGCCGTTGGCGATGCTGACGGCCGTGGAGTAGTCGATGAGCCAATCTTCCGGCTTCACTGAGCCGTTGTACTTGGGTGTGTCTCTGGGGAGCGAGAACCCTTTGGGGAAGGGCTCGTCGCGGATGCGGGGGCCAAAGCATGGCGGGCCGATATCGTCTTCTTCTTCTAGCGCCAAGGATCGAGCAAGGCGGTCGATCCTGTGGCGGGCGTCGTTTTCGCCGACTCCTTCTCGGCGGCCGAGTCGGTCGCCAAGGGTCGGATGGGTGACAGGCGGTGGAGTGAGGCGTCTTTCTCTTCGAGGCGGGGGAAGAGGCAGGTTTCCCTGGTGCTCTACAGCTCGAGGGCGGCCATCCGCATTGCTCTCGATGGTAATGCGAGTCCGGCTGCGGCTGGCAGCCGGCTCCTTGTCTTTCTTCTGGTGCGCACCGCTCGCAGTCGGCGAGCGGGACGTCGCGGCGTGCTCCCGGCGCGGGGGATGGCTATCAGCTCGGGCGCCGGCTTCGTGCCGTTCTGCAGCCGCGTCGATCAGCTGCTGGATCCGTCTTGTCATGTAAGGGAGCCCGTCGGCTCCCAGCCCATTGAGCTCCTCTGCGGCCGCCTGAGCGGCTCGCAGGTTCTCGAGCGGGGTGGCGTAGATGGGGCGATCCGCGCCCAGCATGCTGGCAACGGCCGCGCCGCGCTTCTGGACGAAGCCGGCTCGGCTCGGGTCGCTAGGCGGCGGCGTCCCGAAGGCAGCGCGGTCGACTTCGCGCTGGTGGGCCTCGGTGAGGCGTCTCATCGAGGCTATCTTCTTGCTCTCCGCGATGAGGGCAAGGCGGCGCGCCTCCAGGGTCTCGGCGTCGGCGTCGGTCGGGATGGGGACGGGGAGGTCGTGCATCGTCGCTTGCTGGGCGTCGCGGGCGTTCTCGGCCGAGTTGGAGACGTGGCTGATGACCAGCACTTCGGTGACAGCGCTGCTGCCGCTGTCAGCTCGAGGGAGGGGGTCGTCGAAGACCACCACGTCGGAGGGGTAGGCGTCGAGCGACGCGGTGTCGGAGTCGACGAGCATCGGGTCGGTGGAGCCGACCGACTCCATGTCCGCGGCAGGCTCGCTGGAGACGTGAAGTTGGTCGAGGAGGCTGACGAGGCGGCTCTCAGGGTAGTCGGTGCCTGCGTCGGACGCAGGCTCGTCGGAGATGCGAGTCTCGCCAAGCAGATCGGCGAGACGGCTCGCTGCGAAGGCGTCGTCGACGCCTTGCAGCGCGTCGGGGCAAGCGCCATCGGGCGCAGCAGGCTGGCTACGCTCGCGGGGAAGGAAGAGGGTTCCCGTCCAGAACAGGTCTCCGGACGACGGTGCACCTGGCCCCACGGTGGGCGCCAAATGTCGGGTGGTTGGTGCGACATATGCCAAGGGATGGCTTATCATTGTGGGAGCCAATAAAACGTCGCCGGTGCCTGGAAACGGGATGAGGCGAAGACATGCACGCCGGCGAATCTTACCCAGGTTCGGGGCTCTCCGAGGAGATAACACCCCTAGTCCTGCTCTGCGGGGTCTCCGCATGATCACTAGATCGATAAAGGGTAGCTGCAATCGCTCCTAGAGCTGTTGAGGTCAAGGGAGAAGAAGAACAAGGCTAGCTATTGCTTCTCTCTATCTATGGTGTGTGGGCTATGCATGGGTATTAACCTAGAAGCCAACTATGCTCCGAGGCCAACCTAGAAGCGAACCCTTTGCATGGGTGCTCCGGGGGGTTTATATAGGCCTACCCCCCGTGGGTACAACAGTAATCCGACTGGGAATAGGTCCCAGCCGTCAGTGTCCACGCTCGCCGGCTTCTCCGCCGGCTGCTGGGTCCCGCCGGCTAGTGGGTCCCGCCGGCTGCTGGCTACTTGGCCGACAGGCTGGTCCCACCGCCTAGGGTCTTGTTGGCGGCTGCTTACTGTAGCCGCGCCTCTGGTGACGAGGGCTTTGTCGAGGTAAGCATGGCTACAGTGGGCCGCCTCGGGGGCCATCACTGTAGCCTCACCTCGTCTTGTCTCCTTAATGGGGCTCCCGCTTCGAGGAAGGGAGTAGCCGGCTTCTGGAAGCCGGCTATACTCTTGGCCGACTAGGAAAAGCCGGGCCCTCCTCGCGCCTCTTGCTGACTGAAGGGGCTCGCAGTCCTCAGGCCGTACAGGAGTGGGTCGCGGATGACGTCGAGGCTAGCGTGGCTACAGTGCCGAGCCGCACGGGAGACGTCCCTCCCGTATGGCCTCCTGTAGCCATGCCCGCCTCGGGCTTCGGGGGTCGTGGGCCGCACTGTGGCCATACCCCGTCAGGTCGTCGTTATGTAGGAGTGGTTGTGGTCTAGGCCGGCTCCTAGGAGTCGGCGTCCTTCTTGGCCGGCTTCTTGGAGTCGGCCACCCCGCGGTCGTCCTGGGGAGGAGTCGGTGAGGCTGGGTCGCCTTCCGGGAGTCGGCTTTAGTGGCAGCCGGCCAGGGAAGGCGGCCCAAATGCTTGAAGTGCTTGAAGGCCCAAAGGCCTGATAAATTTTCCGAAGAGCCAGGGGTAGTCGGTTAGGCTACCCGTGGCCATTCCCTCCGACAACGATCAAATGAAGTTCAAATTCAAATCTGTTTGAAATAAAATTTTAAACTTTCAAAAACAAGGTTGAGTTGGATTACTGGAAAGAGGGGATCGTAATGAAGAAGTGGGCGTTGGTTTTGTTGGATTTGGATAAACGAGCAAAAAGTTGTGATCGTTTGAAAATCAGGGGCTAGACTGTAAAATAAATCATCACAGATAGGTCCCTGGTGAAAAAATAAAATAAAAGAAAAAGACTAAATAGCGAACGTTCACTACAGAAACTTACGCGGCGAAAACCGTTCACTATAGAGGCTAAACCAGCGAACGTTCATTAAATAAAACAAAACGTTTTACAAAAAAAAGAAATGAAACACCTTGATCTGGACCGTTGGATCCAGATCGGACGGACGAGGGCAGGCGGCGGTTACCGCGGTGGCTGGAGTCGCCGGCGACGTGGGACGGCGGCGATGGCGTCGGCTGCGAGCGGGGAGGCGGCTCCGGCGGTCGGCTGCTTCGGGTCGAAGCACGGGGAGGCGCGGCGCGGCGAGGTGAGGCGGATGGCAGCGTCGGCGGCGGTCCTCGGTGACGGGACGAAGCGAGGCGGCGGCGGCAGATCTCGTCGGGGCGGGACTCCGGCGAGGGCGGCGGTTGCGGCGGACGAGGAGGAGAGAGAGGGGCCCGGGGCGGCACCCTTTATAGGAGGGGAGGGGGCATGGTGGCGTGGAGGAGGGGGCAGGGCAAGGCGGCGGCGGTGTCCGGCTGGGGCACGGACGCCGAGGCGGTGCGGCGGCGTGCGGCGGGAGGAATCCCGCTCGGGGCTCGGGGACGAGCGGCGTGGACCGGCTGGGCCGTGGCCTGGCGAACTGGGCCGGCCCGGTCGGTTCGAGAAAGAGTTAAAAAAAAAGAAAACACAATAAAATAAAATAAAAAATGAAATAAAATGAAATTGAACCTAGGCATATTTTATATCAAAATTTTCAGAAAAAGATTTCCTACAAGCTGAACATTAATCCAACATCAAATAAAATCCTCAAAAATTCAGATAAATCAAACAGTGCTACTGCTCTAATAAAATCCAATAAAAATTATTTTAAAAATACCAAAATGATTTCAAATTTATTTCTCTCCAATTTTCTGATGTAGGGAATCATGTTACCCTATTTTCCATATATTTTTATTTTGGAGAAAAATAATTTGAATAAAACCCAAATACTCCAAATTGAAAATAATTTCCAAAAGGACTTTAAATTAGATCCTTTTAAACTTCCAACTCATATTTCATATGTTTTGAAGAAGTCATTTTATCTTCTCTCATGAAAATCATTGAGTTGCTTGAAGTTTCTAAATTGGAAATATTTTCAAATGAAATTCAAATATGTTCAACACCCCTTGTCATTTAAATAAATGGAAGAAGTCATGTCATCTTCTCTCGAGGGTTTTGTGATGAAAAGAATTTGAATTCATGGAGATCATAAAAGCAAAATGAAAGTTTGGGAAAGTCCTTTTATTCCCTCTCATTTAAGTTTCAAAAGATTTGAATTCACTCACTTTCAGTCAATCAATCAAACAATCAATCCAATCTATCAGTTTATTATAACATTCCAAAATTTAGAATTTTGGGATGTTACAGTTGTCGTCGGTGAAGTCGTCGCTGCTAGCAGTCGCGCGAATGCGCTCCCCATATTTCAACCGCGCCCGCTGAATGGAGCGCAGGAGTAGCACACGAAGCAGTAGATGGTGCTCCTCCCTAGTCTCTATCTCTACTCTTATCTCTATCTCTACTACTCTTCTTTCTTTTTTATAATATACTAGTAGCTGTCAAATCGAATAGTACTACACCGCCCGCTGCACGCCTGGCTGAACACGCCTCCTCGCCTCCATCAAACGCCTCCGTTAAACCCGCATGCAAACCGAGAAACCTACTCCAGCCCGCGGGACGAAATTTGCCGGTTGCCGTTGAAGAATAATAGTCATGCCCAATCCATTTGAGTTATTTGCGTGTATGATTCTCCCTCTATAAAAAGTCAATTTCATCCTTAATCTTGTATTCTAAGTACTCTATGGGTTCCACTATCAGTACAGTGTACATGACTTGTCGGCTGGCTACAGATTCGTACAGAAAGTTAAAAAGAAACAAATCCATCCTTAATCTTATATTCAAAGTACTCTATGGGTTCCACTCCCAGTACAGTAGCGAAAGAAGTATATATTAAAAAAATATAAAAGCTAAAGTTTAGGACATAATTCGAACTCAGGTCATCGCGCTGCGAGCATCCGGCCCGGACTAGTACACCAGGTGTTCGTTGCGGACCATGCAAGAGATAAACCTTTATAGCAATGATCCCATCCGTTGCAATGGATCCAAAGTAGAATAATACATATTCACAAATTTTAAAGAAAACATTTTAGTTTTGATATACATATCACTAAAAATATCTTATGTTTCACTCCAAATATATTCTTTGGGCTGTTTTAATGAGGTAAGGGAGGAATGTGGTTGGTTTCAAGATAAGGGGTTTTGTGTAAACTGGAGCAGAGAAGTGGGAATTGTTGCAAAAGGCCACAACTTACATCACAGCCGTTAGATGCAGATCTAATGATCAGAAATGGCGGATGGTAGACACACCATCATCACCAACTGAGTCTTTTATAGGAGTAGGAGTAGAGAAAAAACCGAGTTGGTGATGATGGTGTGCCTGACATCTTATAATATAGACCGTCCAATCTATATCTGACGGATAGAAAGCAAACTATGACAATTTTACAAAAGATACCCGCACCTCTCTCCACATTTATAGATAAGGCATTGCCTCGTTCATCCTTATCTCGCACAACCTCATTGCTGAGCAATTAAAAAAGGAAGTCTCTGGAACAATCTGGCATGGTGGGCACTGCCGGTGCCGTCCATCCCCATGCCTCCGCCTAGTCCGACCACCAGTCACCACCACGCCCCACTCCTCCTCACCTTATCTATCATCTTTCTCGAGATATCATTTTTAGATGTAATGGTCGACATACCATTTTTCTGATAAAATTCTTGAGATATCATTAGTTTTTACACATGGGATTACTCCTGCATGGGTCAATCACAACAGGTGTTTTGTAAAAAAATGCATCTTGATGTTCCGTGCAATGCACGGGCATCTTGCTAGTTTTTTTGCATATAATTCCAAACACCATGTAGACACGGTATTTGACCATTTTACAACTATGTTAGTATCATTGTTAGTGGTCAGCCAGTGTAAATTATTGCCCCGGGTGTTTTAACCTTTTTTAGTTATGATATCTGGCGATTGTTCGCCACGAGCTCAATCCTGGCGAATCCCACATAACCGTCAGATTTCCATCCGACGGTGGCCTGTTTTTAAGCCATAGTATTTGACAAAACCGCCACCCTTACACACATACTGTAACTGCGTCGCGGGCATTTGCAAATGCCATGTCTCCCATAGTCATTGTTTGCTGGGGATTGGAGTTAGCACCGATGGCGGTTCGTAGTCGTTCCATGCTCGGGCATGGAAGTTTGTAACTATTTTAGATTAGAATACACTACTCCTCCTATGCTAGTAGTAGAGCAGAGTCCTACTCCACTACTAATCTACTCAAGCAAGTTAGGGCATAGTAGTAGGTATTGTAGGGAGTACCAGTACTGTGATCACTCAAGCAAGTTTTCTAGCATCAGTATGACCCTACGCTGCTGGTATGTGTCTCTAAGTCAAGCGGCGTGCAGTAGTCATCATCACCTGTCCATTTCCCGCAACACATATTCGCTTCTCCATCTTTGTCCGCACATAATCATCCAATCTTCCATCCCCGCTAAGGCACCTCCCCCCTCTTCCGAAACCCAAGCAGTAACAATGGCATAACCGAGCAGCGTCCGCCGATACAGTGGCTAGAATTCGCTCCCCACAAAGGTAATCAAGCTCATTGTTTCGCGTGTGGACAATCTCTGTGCTATGTCGCTCGTTGCATGCTCGTCGGGGTTGTACCGTTTACTCAAAGCCCTCAGGCTAGAGCTTTTTAAGCCAGCTCCTTGCTTGTTGATGCCGCCTGATCTTCAGAAACGGTGTGTCACGCAGTATAACGTCCGTAGGGTGGCGAGCATCAACCCCCTTGACTGCGATCCGATCCCCATCACCCTCAACTACATTAACGTATGTACTGGGTCGGCATGAACACATCTTGGATGGTGCTCGTCGACAGTCGCGGCAGCTGGATGCTCTTGGAGGTCTACACCCGACGATTAATCCCCTTCCTTTGATTAACATTGCACTGCTTTGGCACCGCGGCCCAGAATACTCGGAATCTTACAGTAGCCAACATGATACCAAGTTTGATTTGCTCAAGGTTGTAATCTGCCAAGTGCCCACAAGATCTGCAAATTATAAAGACTTCAGGCTAATTGCGTTCTTCAACCGCGGTCTGGCCTATCTGACAGGTCACTGCGGTAAGTGGATAAATCTGCACGTCCATCGCATGATCATACATCCTCCATGGTTCTTTGATGCCATTGAACGCAAGGGCTTCATTTACGCTGTCGACTCCTTCTATGGCTGCAAATATTGCTGGCCTACTCCAGTCATCACTACAAATGGCTGTTATAGCAGTATGTTACTTTCCTATGATATCATGATGGCTTGCTTATATTACTGTCAACATTTATTGAAACAATATTCATGCTCATGACATGCTGTTCTTAAGATTGACTACTTTAAGAGCCCTTTTTTATTTGACTCCAACTTGATATGATGTTGTAGGCCGCCTGGTGTCCCTACCCTTCCTAATCCCAGAACCTTTCAAAGAAAAGCGGCATGGCAGTGGTAGGTGGTTCCTGGCTCGATCAGACGACGGTGAACGATTGTTGATCGTTCGCACGTACCAGACGTGTTGTTTCGCGGAATACAATCACAGTCACTGCAAGGTCTTTGAGCAGGATCCCAGCTTCTCCGGGCCTTCAGGAATTTTTGAATGGAGGCTGGTAAGTAGCCTTGGTACACGCTCTCTGTTTCTCGGACTGAATTATCCGATTAACCAGGAGATAACCAATGGCAAGGATCATGATGGCAACGCAGTTTCGTTCATCAGGCAAAGCTGTGTGTACACAGCATACCATGCGTCTCTGCATGCACCATACCTGATATGTGCCATCATGCTCTGCAGCCCAAAGTAGGAGAGAAGGTCACAAGTATCATACTTCGACCTGCTGGCTGGAGTTTCCCCCGTCAGGCACCCATCTGGTTCAAGCCGTCAGCCAATCTCCATAGCTTAATAAATAGTAACATCTAACTAAGCCAGTTAGTTAGATGCGTACACTTGGTGTAGTAGGATCTTTATTTAGTTTAATGCATACACTTGTTCTTTTTTGGTAGCCCTTTTGTAATGATGGCTGATGTTTGGTTTGGAAGAGAGAGATGCGTCTTTACTCTTCTGGCCTGCTTACTGCTTCTGTTGCACCCCCAGCCCTGGTTGCTGTTGCTGCTGTTTTCAATGTACAGTCAATAGTATATTTCGTCTGTTGGTTGAATAAATGTGTTGTTAGAATGACAAACACAATGTTGTGGAAGCCGTTGCACGGTTGGATCCTTTAGTGCCCCGTACTGCACGTAGCGCATACTATTTTTGGTACGCAACACATTTTCCACTTGTTGATAAGATGCAGCCCACTGATGAAGGCCCAATAGAGGCGCCCATAATTAACTGGAAGGGGGGCTCTCACATGAATCCGGCCAAGGTACATGCTCATGGTCCCCTAAACATAAATAAGTAAATAAATAAATAAAGCTAAATGCACATGCACCAGTTCTTTAAATTCACGATTTAACAGGAGGATATTATTTCCTATGATAGTGTCGTTACATTCAGTCGATATTATTCTTAGGCAAAGATAGCGATCGGTCTTCTTTCTCCCACCATTTTCTTCCTGCAACTAGAGGACCCATGCAAATCGTAGTCAAAGTCATAAATAGTTCCGGTCCATTTTTATTTTTCAATAAGAATGTCCAACCCAGCCCAGCACAATGGCGACAACACTTTATCCTCCCCCTTGGTGCGCTCGCCACGGCGCCGCCGTTCGGCCCTGTCAACATAGTGAATCGGGAGAGGACTGTAGTTATGAGTATGATAGTACGGACCCACTAGGTCCACTCCCGAACACAAGCAAGCGCCTCTTTTACTACTCAGATGCACCCCTCCTTTTTTTACTGTAATCCACCCAGCTGATATCTGGGACCCACATCATTTTCAACGTATAGTCAATTAATGACAGAATTGCACAACTTTTTTTTGAGGAGTTGTACAGAGGAGCAGGCTATAAACTGGGTTGTGCGGTCTCTGTGGCCTGTCTAACAACATGACCAGCCCAGCAGTTTTTTCTTCGGGAAAATAGGTAGCCCACTATTTCTTTTTGAAGAATACCCAAGCTGGGCCTATTTTTTTCTCCGACTTACTGGGCTGCAAATCTTTCAAGACGAGGAGGGACACATTTTGGCCTGGCCAAAGAGTATGGTCAGTATCTATTAAAAGTAATATCAAAGGGGTTGAAAATTCCAAAAAAAATTATAACAAATGGGAATTAGTTTCTTTTTTTGTTTTTGTTCTTCACTGATATTTTCTATTTCATTGGATTTTAACATGACATAGTACTAATTTATTTTTAAATTTGTTTTAGTATGGCTACTAATTTTTGGATTAAGAATATTTTGTTCCCCAGCAAAAAATTGCGAATTTTCAAAATGTCGCACATTTTTAGTTCAATTATTTAACCCTAGTACTGACCAGAAAATGGGCAGCAATTCTAAAAATGGAAAATGGGCTGCAATAAATTCCATATGAATTATAAAATGAGTAAAAATTATAAAAATAATAGCAAATGGGCTGTACACGCCACAAATTTTGAGGCTGAATTGTTTATGCAAGGCTTTGTCAGTCCACACACGATTCTAGCAGCAGTGACTGTTGGAAGTCCATCCAACGGCCGACGTGCTTCTTCAATCTCTGATCTTCCTGCTCTAGCCGCCTAAACTAGCACCGGCGGGACTGCCTGCTCCCTCCTCTTGTGGCCCGCTATGATGCCGCACAGGCTTCACCGGCCCACCCTCCTACCTCCGCTGGCCTGGCCGCACGCAATCAACTGCCTCCTTATTAAGTAAAAAAAGATTCCTCCCACGGACATCTAGAGTGCACCGGTTCAGAGGCTGACGTGTGGGCCTACTAAGTTGACGCGTACGCAGGGCTTTGTCAACTTAGTCAACAAACAATTCTAGCAGCAGTGACCGTTGGATTTGAATCGAACGGTCCTTCTGCTTCTTCAATCGCTGCTCTTCTTGCACCAGCCGCCCAAACCAGCTCTGGCGAGACCGCCTGCTCCTGCCTCCAGTGGCCGGCTGTGCTACCGTTGAGGCCTCACCGTCCCCTACTACTCCCACCGCTGGACAGGCCCTGCGGCGACGGCAGCCTCACACCGTAGCCTAACCAGTGAACCCTCGTACTCCTCTCTGCGTGGGCATCCACTGCCGCGTCTTCCCCGGCTCCGCGTCGTCCCCTTCCTAGGCCTCGTCGTCGTCCACCGCCTTGGTGCTCTCGGCGCAACGTGGTCAATGTGGTCAACGAACGACTTCCATCGGAAGAGTACTGTATGTGGAAAGGCTGACAGCTGGGTCCACTGCCGCAGCAAGGAAGTGCCTCCTTATTACGTGCAAAATAATGATTCCTCCACCTGACAGCAAGGACCCACCAGACGGGCCACCGTATTTCGTGAAAAAAATGATTTGCCCCCTGACTGCTGGGATCCACCAGCTACATCTTCGCACACAAGGAAGTGCCTGACAGTCGGGATCCACCTGGTCAAAGTGTACGTAGCGTTGTCATTCTGGTCGCGAACGTGTATGTACATACTGGCGGATTGGTCTGTCTGCAGGCTGCAGCGATGAACCATGGCCGAGTAAGGAAGGGCACGTATCGTAGTATAGGCGCGCACATAGCATGTACACATACGTGCAACCAGGGTGGAAGAAAGTAAATACGGCCACGTATGTACATACGGGCGGGGTCTCGAACGCCTACTCGCGCATACGTATGGCCAGGGCTCGTGTACATGGCTGGGTCAGAACGGAGAAACTGCGTCGTCGTGTTCATCGGGAGCCAACCGGCTTGGACGGAACAACCGATCAAAACGAGGCCTGGCAGAACGAAGGAAACGACCTTGTGTTCGGTCGGCCACGGTCAAAACGTGATCCTATTCATTGGGAGGGGTCTGGCGTACTGCAAAACGGAGGAAACAAACTTCTCTTCGACCTCCTACGGTCGAAAGGGGGTCCTGTTGATCGGGAGGGGTGTGGCGTACCGCAAAACGGAGGAAACAGACTTGTGTTGGAGCGTTACGGTCGAAACGGGTGTCCTGTTCATCGGGAGGGGTGTGGCGTACCACAAAACGGGACTCCACGGGATACTGTTCATCTCCACCGTCGACCCCCTCCAGCCTCCACGGGCTACTGTTCATCCACCGTCGACCTCCTCCAGCCTCCACCTACGACTGTTCATCCACGGGCTCCTGTTCATCCAGCCTCCACCGCTCCTCCACCGGCTACTGTTCAACCAGCCCTCTCCACGGGGTCCTGTTCAACCATCCCTCGACGGGCTACTATTCATCCATCCATCCACGGGGTCCTGTTCATCCAGCCCTCCACGGGGTCCTGTTCATCCACCCCCAACCGACTCGATCGGGGTCCTGTTCATCCAGCGGCAATGGCCTCTAGTACCACGGGGTCCTGTTCATCCAACCCCCCACCGAGAACTGTTCATCCACCCCCAACAACTCTCACTATTCATCCAGAGGCAGCATCGATCCGCATCAGTTAGCAGCAGTACCGAAGGAATCGCTCGATCGGGTTCAGTTAACAGCCAGATCGATCGATCGCTCGGGTTTAGTAACGCCTAACCTGCAGTGCAATCACTCGGGTTCAGTAGGCGAACGCCTCGCTCGGGTTCAGTTAGAGCCCAACGCCTCGCACCCACGCGCGTACATGTCCGAGAGAAACGCACATCGCTCGGCTCCCGACCACCCATCGTAACAGGGAACTCCCCGATAGTTTCCTCGCCCACGCTTCTACCACGGTTTTTTCCGTCATGGACGGCCCAAAGAATTTCATGCAACTGCGTCTCCGGCCCGCCCAAGACAAAAAGCCCATTTTCTGTCATGATTTTTTGTCATAGAAGTAGAAGCCCACCACATCTATGATGATACCGGGTTTTGTCACAATTATCGTCATAGAAGTGTCATAAGCATGACAATTTTTTTTTGTTCGGCCCAAAATGTCACGGATGTGTCTTTTTTTGTAGTGTAAATAAGAAGAAAGGAAATAAATGAAAAAGATCATATGCTAATCTTATGGTAGGTGATGACACCACATAAGGAAAATTATAAGTAGGAAATTTTATTAGTGATTGACAAACATAGCATTGGTCAATGATGCAACTCATGAAAGAATTAATAAGGGAAGAGAAGAATCGCATATAGATATACTATGCTAGAAATCTTTTGTGATTGTGAGCCCCCATCAAAATATTATATGCCAAAATTGTTGACGTTGGACAAGGAAGACAACTTAATGATTTATGTTTGTTCATATTCACATAAAAGTCATATTGTCAAAGATCCTTTAACATGTGGTGCTTGCCCCTATCTTTGCTAGCCAAAAATTCCGCAGTAAGTAGAGATACTACTTGTGCATCCAAAAACCCTTAAACCCAAATCTTATTTTCAAGTGTCCACCATACCTACCTAGGGATTGAGCAAGATCCCTCAAGTAAGTTGTCATTGGTGCAAAAGGGCAATAAAATTTGCTTCTAAAAATGTGAGATCATTTAGTGTAAGAGAAAATTGAGCGTTGTACAAACTTGTGATGGTGAAGAATAAAAGCGACATACTGCATAATAAAGGTCACTATCACAAGGGGCAATACAACGTGACGTTCTTTTGCACTAAGGGGTTGAGCATACAAACAAATAAGCGCATGGCAACCTCAGCTTCCCTCTGCGAAGGGCCTATCTTTTACCTTTATGCATTTACTTTTATGCAAAGAGTCAAAGTTTTCTCTCTATTCCTTTTTATTTTCTCCTTCGGCAAGCATCATGTGGTGAGGAAACATCTAGGCACATATGTCCAGTTGAATATGGGTTGCATGAGTTATTATTGTTGACATCACCCTCGAGGTGAATACGTTGGGAGGCGAAACTATAAGCCCTATCTTTCTATGTGTCCGGTTGAAATGTTTTGCTCATGCGTATGCGGTGAGTGTTAGCAATCATAGAAGACTATATAATGGTTGAGTATGTGGACTTGCCTAGAGGCTCCGATACGTGACCCTTCCTGAAAAGATGATGAATTGTAGTTGCAAAGTTGACTGAGAACAAAGTTTGTTGGTTTCTAATAGAGTTTTACTTTATATTTCAATAGTGTGAATTGTCACTTACTCATGAGAAGTCTATGAGAAAAGTTCTATGATAAGAGTCTTATGTTTAAGTTTGTTGCTATTATAATAATGAACATGATGCTTCTATGTTTGTATTTTGTTTTTATCGACACCTCTCTCTCTAAGCATGTTGACATGTTTTTCGATTTCGGTTTCGCTTGAGGACAAGCAAGGTCTAAGCTTGGGGGAGTTGATACGTCCATTTTGCATCATGTTTTCCTACTGTTATTTATGATCTTTTTATGCATAGTAATGATTTTTGGAGTAACTCTAATGCCTTTTCTCTCATAATTTGCAAGGTACACACAAAGAGGGAGAATTCCGGCAGCTGGAAATCTGGACCTGGAAAAGCTACGTCAGGCTACCTATTCTGCACAACTCCAAACAAGATGAAACTCCACGAAGAATTTTTATGGAATATATGATGAATATTGGAGCAAATAAGTACCAGAGGAGGCCCACCAGCAGGGCACAACCCACCTCGGCGCGCCGGGGAGCCCAGGCGCCCCCTGGTGGGTTGTGCTCACCCAGGCCCACCTCCGGTGCCCATATTCTGGTATATAGGTCATTTTGACCTAGAAAAAATAGGGAGAGGACTTTTGGGATGAAGCGCCGCCGTTTTGAGGCGGAACTTGGGCAGGAGCACTTTTGTCCTCCAGCGAGCGATTCCGCCGGGGGAACTTCCCTCCCGGAGGGGGAAATCATCGTCATCATCATCACCAACAACTCTCCCATCCCGGGGAGGGAAATCTCCATCAACATCTTCAACAACAACATCTCATCTCAAACCCTAGTTCATCTCTTGTGTTCAATCTTGTTACCGAAACTATAGATTGGTGCTTGTGGGTGACCAGTAGTGTTGATTACATCTTGTAGTTGATTACTATATAGTTTATTTGGTGGAAGATTATATGTTCAGCTCCAATATGCTATTTAATACCCCTCTGATCTTGAGCATGATTATCATTTGTGAGTAGTTACTTTTGTTCTTGAGGTCACGGGAGAAATCATGTTGCAAGTAATCATGTGAACTTGACATGTGTTCGATATTTTGATAGTATGTATGTTGTGATTCCCTTAGTGGTGTCATGTGAACGTCGACTACATGACACTTCACCATATTTGGGCCTAAGGGAATGCATTGTGGAGTAGCAATTAGATGATGGGTTGCGAGAGTGACAGAAGCTTAATCCCTAGTTTATGCGCTATTCCGTAAGGGACCGATTGGATCCAAAAGTTTAATGCTACGGTTAGAATTTATTCTTAATACTTTTATCATATTTGTGGGTGCTTGCATGAGGGTTAATCATAAGTAGGAGGTTTGTTCAAGTAAGAACATCACCTAAGCACCGGTCCACCCACATATCCAATTATCAAAGTAGCGAACACGAATCGAACCAACATGGTGAAAGTGACTAGATGAAATTCCCGCGTACCCTCAAGAACGCTTTGCTTATCATAAGAGACCATTTTGGCCTGTCCTTTTCCTCAGAAGGATTGGCCTACCTTGCTGCACTTTTGTTACTATTATCGTTACTTGCTCGTTACAAATTATCTTGCTATGAAACTACTCTGTTACTTACAATTTCAGCACTTGCAGACATTACCTTGCTGAAAACCACTTGTCATTTCCTTCTGCTCCTCGTTGGGTTCGGCACTCTAACTTATCGAAAAGAGCTAAAATTGATCCCATATACTTGTGAGTCATCAACCCTTGAGGAAAATCATTTGAAGACTTCCTGCACTTCAGTTTTGTCAGCAATGATATGCACCCAGGTGTAATGAGAATAATCATCAACAATAACAAAGCCATATAGAGATTCTGCATTTGTTAGTGTGGCATAATGAGTAGGGCCAAAGAGATCCATGTGAAGCAATTCAAACGGACGAGTGGTAGTCATGATAGTCTTCGAGGGATGCTTGGATCTGGTCATCTTTCCAGCCTCACAAGCCCCGCAAAGATGGTCTTTGAGGAATCTGACACCCTCGATGCCAATGACGTGCTTCTTCTTTGCCAGTGTGTGCAAGTTCCTCATGCCAGCATGACCGAGTCGATGATGCCATAGCCAGCCTTCTGAAGCTTTTGCAAGTAGACATGTGGCAGGCTGCAGTCCTGCAGAGAAATCAACAATATACAAGTCTCCTCTCCTAAAGCCTTCGAAGACTTTGGAATTGTCAGATTCCATGAGCAATATGCAGTGATATTTGCCAAAGATAACAACCATATCAAGATCACAAAGCAATGAGGCAGACATGAGGTTGAATCCGAGGGAGTCGACAAGCATGGCTTTGTCCATGTGTCGATCCTTTGAGATTGCAACCCTACCTAGACCCAGTACATTGCTTTTGCCTTTGTCAGCGTAGGTGATATGCTTCAGATGCGATGGAGATAAAGGAGAATCCATCAATAAGCTCTTGTCACTATTCATGTGATTTGTACATCCACTGTCGAGGAACCACTCAGTAGCTTTGAGTGTTTCATCCTGCAAATGAATTAGTGCATCTTACGAACTCATATACTTCAGAGTGAAGAATATGACATCAAAATCATTAGATAGGATTTCATCAAATAGTGCAACCTATATAGCAGTATAAGGACGTGAGAAATGAGTAAATCATTTCTTCATGATTAGTTTGCGTCCGTTCAAGCATATTCAGGTCTCCAGCTAATTCGGAAGACATTCAAGTTCGTCTGGAGACCTGACCCTGCATAGAAGATCAGTTCTTTTTCTTCACCACCCACATCTAGAGGGGTGTGATAATCCCCAAGTGCAAGGAATCATCGTAGCAATTTCCAAAGGTGGAAGTCATAATTATGGAGTGTCAAACCCACAAGGAGCTAAATGTAAAATCAATATTCTCTCAAGTACTATCTTCCACTGATACGACTCTACGTACACTAAACGTTTGCTTCCATAACGAGAAATAATACTATGTTGTGGGTATGAAGTGGATAGCTTTGCATTATAACGGAGAACTAAAATATAAAAATAGGTGTTGTTAACATAAATTTAGAATATATTATAATATATTACAAATAGTGAGTGTGGAATAATGATGGTTCGGTGTGTGGAATTGTCCTAGATCTTTGCTAACAAGATCAGTAATCATTATTGTAATTTCATATGAGGGAGAGGCATACGCTAACATACTTTCTCTACTTGGATCATATGCACTTATGATTGGAACTCTAGCAAGCATCCGCAACCACTAAAGATCATTAAGGTAATACCCAATCATAACATTAAAGTATCAAGTCCTCTTTATCCCATATGTCGTGGATTTGTCACGGCAGATGTCCTAGCAAAAGGACATAGGTGTGGAGCCATCGCAACATAGTTAGCTTGAAGGGGTTGAACGGGACAAAGGACACAAAGAGTTACCCAGGTTCGGCCCCTCTGTAATGCCCCGAGACCGATGCGCCAGGTGTCTTCCAGTTATTCACCGTCGTTGCCATGTCATCCACTTGCGTGTTGCACTTTTCCATGTCATCATGTGCATTTCATCTGCATGTTTTTCAAAACTTGCATCTGGTCATTTTCTACGTTGCCCGTTTCCGAATCCGACACTCTCACATGCACCCGCCGCACCTTCCAGATCTTGTTTCATGAGTAGGAGAAAAAAGTTCTCGGACTGGGCCGAGATTTGTTGAGTGGTCTTGGTATATCACCGGTAGACCACCTGTCAAATTTCGTTCCGTTTGGAGCTCGTTTGATGCCCCAATGGTTAACCACGTTAACCGCCAGACCCCTTTCTCTTTGTAGCCCAGCACCCCTCCTCAATAGCCCACTAGCACAATGAAACCCCATCCATGCTCTTCGCCGTTGGATCACGATCGTGTGGGCGAAAACCGCACCTCCATAGCCCTCTCCTAGCTCCCTATGCCTATATAAACACCTCCCCCTCCGAAATCTCGGGTAGAAACCCTAGTCTCCTCCTCTTCCGCCGCCGGGCGTGTCCATCCCGGCGCCGGACGTGTCCACCACTACCCCCCGCCAATCAGCCGCCGCCACCTGTCCCGGGCGCGCCGCCCCCGCGCCCACTTCGCCGCCGACCCGCGGGGCCCGGATCGGGCCCGCACGAGCCCATCCGGCCGCGAACGCCCGA
>NC_057808.1:93382128-93415663 GCF_018294505.1 Triticum aestivum
CCTCGCCACCCGGACGACCACTACGCCGCGCCGACTCGCCGTCGCCAGATCTGCCACGCCGTCGCCTCCTCTGCCACCCCATCGCCGATCCGCGCGGGCGCCGCAACCCTCCGCGTCGCTGGATCCGGGAGGATGGACGAGATCCACCCATCCCTCCATCCAAACGCATGCCTCGTCCCGCACCGCGCCATCCCGATCCGCCCCGTTCAGTTTTTTTCCACGAGGGTAATTTTGGCCAAGTCCCTGGAGATCCATCTCATGTGTGCATCTTTTACCTGTCATAACTCCGTGCTTGTTGCTTCGTTTAATGTGCATGATATATCAAAATGTTCATCTTTGAATGTTCTCCATGATGGTGTGGTTTGCGTGCATGTTACTGTTCATATTGATCCCTTAATCCTCATCGCAAAAGTGCTAAATGATATAACTTGCTGGAAATTGTCATAACTTGCTGATTTGTCCTTTTCATAGCATTTTCTGTGATTATCTTTTGAGCATCATGTCAACATGTTTTAGGAGCATATGCATGCCATATTTACAGTGGTGCAATCCATGTATTTTTATATGCCATGTCGTGACTAGAACAAGCATGCAAAGTAGGGTTCATAGGCTCGGGTCTTGGGCCTTCCCCAGGCTTGCTACCAAGAGGCGCCATCTTCACACCTTGGGCTTTCTTGAACCTTCTACATATTAAACTGCCAACAGTGTAACCCAACCCCTCCTGGGCAGGTCACACCTCGGAGCTATATCCCCAACATTAGGCCCCAGATTGATTTGAACTTGTTCATGTCAATCTTCCATGTTTAACTTATTAGACTGTGCATCAGTGCCAAACTTTATGCTGATCGCTATAACCTGCCATGACGTCATATAAACAGAATCATTGTAACCCGCCATCATGTCATGTGCATTAATTCTGCACAAGACCCAGGATATCTCAACGGATCCTTATCCTTAATGGGCTTCCCAGAAATCGAGGCGCCCGTATTGTTAACATAATCATTTTGCCTCCTTGATTTCCGTGCATGCCATTTTATCACCTCCTTATAAATAGGGACAGGGGGTCTTCTTTTTCACTTTTACCCATGCCTCTGCCCCTTCTTCTTCTTCCTCGCGACGCCCGACACCGCCGGAGCTCCGCCGCCCCAGTCGACTGCATCAACTTGGACGCTGCATCAACCTGATATCAACCAGAAAATGGTGGCGCCCCTCCGCTGCTCATCAGCATCTCCAGGTACCCATGTCCCTTTGAATCCGATCTGCATTAGGGTTCCTGTCGTTTTTTGGAGTTCCTCGAGGTTCATCGTGCTTGCCCGTAGTTCATCGGCCATGTTGCTTAGTCGAGCCCAGATGCGATGCTAAAGTCATGCTTTGATTATTTTAGTGCCTGCTATCAACTGTAGATCCATTCCCTTCTGGTGAGGTTCACTCCCCAACACAGTAGTTCATCCTCCGCGTATTAGGTTTCACAATTTCCATCTGTTTTTCGAACTGCCATAGATCCAAAATTATAAGCTGAACCTATGAAACTTGTTTGTTTAACACTTACTAAAATTTCACTCAAATCTAGATCCGTAAATGCATACTTGACCACTGCTGTATGGGCGGCTCAAATGATACTTTGTAACCCGCCAAATACCAACCGGCTTACTTTATGAATTATTTAAACCGCTAGTACTTATCCAAGCTTGACATTACCCGGCTTGTACCTTGCCGGTTTAATCATGCCATTTTATTTTCCTTAGCCATTGATTGGCTTATCAATCCTTGCACATAACCAATTCTGCATAATAAACTTACTTTCTTCAGCCATTGGGTGGCTTATCATCACGAATTTGACTCGCCAATATTTCCTCCTTAGGCCTTACGCGATAAAACATGACTAAGACTGTCACCTCATGCGATTGGGGCGCTTCCACCGTCACGGGGCAAACTCTTGATGAATATGTTCAAGTGGGCGTCCTATCAGCCAAGGATGTTATCCACTGGCGAGCTCTAGGGACAGAAGTTAGACCTCAGCCAAAGGAAGGCAAAGTCGTAGTTTTTGCTGATCACATGAACCATGGTTTCTCACCACCCGGTTCAAAGTTCTTTTGCGATGTGCTGCACTTCTTTCAACTTCACCCCCAAGATATTGGACCGAACTCCGTTTCCAACATCTGCAACTTCCAAGTCTTTTGTGAAGTATACCTTCAAGAAGAACCCATCGTTGATCTTTTCAGAGAATACTAGTATTTGAACCGCCAGACCGAGTTTACAGACGGGCCCAGCCTAGAACTAGGCGGAATTTCAATTCAAGGACGAAGAGATGCTATCTTCCCCTCAGCTGCACTTCCTAGTCACCCTAAAGACTGGAATCAGACTTGGTTTTATTGTCAAGACACATCTCCATCTGGCGAGGTCCTCTGCCGTGTTTCCACGACCACCGGCTTAGCCCAAAGCATCCACTTCCAGACCGGATCAGCACCACTGAGCGGGATAAGCATATGCCTACCTTTTCGAAGGTAAGAGCCCTACTAGCTAACGGATTAACCGGAGTTGACTTGGTCCAATGCTGGGTCGCTTGGAGGATCATACCTTTGAGCTGCCGGCCCGGTTTAATGTGTGAATACACTTGCGATGTCAAAGACCCACAGCGTCACTGTCTAGTATGTCTGGAAGAGAAAGAGATCAATGAGATGACGAAGAAGCTGCTCGGGGAAAGCTTAGAAACTATAGCAAGACGGGTTGAACCCCTTATGCACTCTTAACCCGGCTCCAGATGTAAGTGCTCCAAGAAAATTTCTTTATTCATTATTTACATTAAACTGCACACTCCTTACCATCACTTTGCTTTCTTCAGGCTGACTCTTCTTTCTGGATCAAGAAACTGCAAGATAAACAGACCAAAGAGGCCAGGGCAAAGACCAAGGCTCCAAAGAAAAATAAGAAGAAGACAAGCGCAACAGAGCAATTCGTCCTGGATGATGAGTCGGAGGTAGAACTTGATTCTCTTTGCTCCTTTTTTGTGCATCTTATTAACGCTGACTCCTCTCAGGATGACGCGGAGACTAGCCAGGCAGATGCTGAAGAGGTATCTATTATTTCCTCCGACTCAGAGCCTTTGCCAAGACAAAAAGTTTGGCACGTGACCAAGAAAGTAAGGTTTTCTCACCCTTTAGCTTACTTGGATCCAAACTTCATTTTGAAGAAACAACAGCATGAGGCCCAGCGCACGACCCGGAATTGCGGAGGCGGAGACCTTCACGCCGGCTTACCCAACACGCAGGTCCCTCGCAAGCGCCGGAAAGAGGTTCCTCAGAGTTCAATCCTCTCCTTTCGAAAGGCGGGTCTTATATGTCAACCACTTAATCCTTTCAACTCAAATTATCAGGGAACTTGCCATTCATCCTCTGGCGACTCTACTGGGACTCGGATGCCAGCCTTCAAGATTGCCCCTGGGTAAGAACATTTGACTTCTTTGTTTTAACACTTTGAAACCGGTATATTCAAATCATCATAAGTCTTATTTTCAGTGGTATAGCCAAACCAAGCAAGAAGCTGAAGATGGGCAAACCGGCCGAAGATCCCAAGGTCAATGAGCCGGAGAAACAGACACCGGCTTCAGAGACTTCAAATCAGAACCCCGAAGACATTGCCAGTGACCAGCCGCCAGAAGCCCATGACACCCCTGGATCCAATGGGTGTTGACCCAGAAAGTGCTAAGCCGCCAAGCCCCACCAAGCCTGCTGAAGACGATGCTGAGGATGTCTTGGTCACTGGGACTGGTTATGCAGAACCAGGAAACCCCATCGTTCTGGCCAAGCATTCTGCCAAGGAGGAGCTAATTGAGAGGAACAAAGCCAATTTTGACATTGCAAACTATTCACACTTGGGTGTCAATGAACTATACTCTGGTTATCTGAGCCGCCAGCATATCAGTTGCGACCTAGAAGCCGACTTGGTTAAAAGGATGCGGCAAAAATATGAGGTATGTACAACCATCCAGCCCCCAAGTCTTATCCATAGGCAAAAATTTGTTGAGTATGGTTAAGACTGGTCAATATGCCGTTTTAAAACTTCCAATCATAGCCCTCATGGGTCGGCTTATCTTGAGAAAGATGAACCGGTTCTTCAGTAATGTAGTTTGAAAAGAGCTTCCTCGTACATTAGCCCCCAAGTGCCAATTGTATTGCTTGCAATGTCCTTGGGACTTGCATGAAAATCATGCCCTGACTGACGTACTTATATTCTTTGATTCTTTTTGTAGGATGTCTTAAGCCTGAATGAGTCCCAATTGGTGGAATTAAAGAATAGGCTTGAACATCAAGAGGCTGAATCATGCAAAGCTAATTCCAAATTGAAGCTTAGCTTGGATGAGAACGAGAAGTTGAAAGCCGGATTTACCACCGAGAGAGCCGCCTGGGAAGAGGAAAAGGCCGCCTTACTGAAAAAGGCAGAAGCTGTTGAATCATCTTGGATGAGACCGGCTTACAACGCCATATCTCATAGATGACATGTGCTATCTTTGGTAAGCCATTCGGAATGTTTCAACCTTTCCCACATGTTTAATTTTAACCCGCCTGGCGACTCATCTGCATGTTTTCTCAATAGGCCCCAGGAGCGCCAATCTTGGCCAAGACATGCTGCTGAAGCTCAAAGTCATGTACACTCTGGTGGAACAATTATACACTGGCACACAACAAACTATTCTGTCTATCTCCAACAGGAAAAAGCCGCCGACCCTCCTCATGGAGGTGCTAGACAAGTTGTCTGTGATTCCCCAGAAACTTGAAGAGATCAAACGATCAACCGCCCATGCTGGCGCTATTACAGCTCTTACCCGAGCCAAGGCATGGCAAGCAGAACTTGACCTGGAGGAGATGGCCACCGGTTCTCTGAGCCTTAAAGAAGATGGGTCTCCTTTCGATCAGGCAGACTTTGCGAAGTGTGTAAAGGAGATGCGCCCCTTGGCCTGTAAGTTGGCCGAAGAAACTAACTTATCCAGGTATCAGGCGGCTTACACCATGGAAAATGCAAAAGTGAAAGCGCCGGCTTATGAAGTCGTGGATCTCATCCCTCCAACTTGTAAGCATAATTTTGCTCCTGATGTTGATCCGTCCCCCCTTATTGATGATGAAGCTATATTCAAGGCCTTAACTGGCATCGACTGGACATCACCTGACCTCCAGATGGGCGAAGAAGAAGAACTGGACCAGGGTGACCCGGAGGCATCAACCCGCCAAGATGAAGGCAACTGATATCCGGCGGCTCTTAAATTAGAGCACAATGCACTGAAAAACATGTAAGTCCCATTTTGTAGGTCCATTATGGCCTTGTAATAACCTAGGTTTGAAAACAATGACCTGTCATGCCATCTTGCATGTTTATCTTTTGAATGCTGAAACCTCTGATCTAATGTTTATGATCCGCCGCTGTGCTTATAATATTATCATCCTTGCGGGTCAGATCAATATTTTCATATTTCCTGCACACAAGTGAAACAACATATGCCCTGGTGGTTTAAGCCAGTGCGGGTAACAAATCCTGATAGAATGGTCTTTTGAAAATTTTGACATAAAGAGTATTAGTGCACGCCATATAAGCCGGAACACTCTGGCAATTTAAAGTCTAAGGCCAGGGCAGTTTAATATGTCCCAAATGTTCATACATACCTGGAGATTGATATCATGTTGATGTTGTGATAATTATAATCCAGAATGGTTATTAACCCATAGGCATGAAATCTCATGACTTTGATTGCTTAAGGCGAATTATCCTGGCGACTTAAAGTCTGGTATCAGGGTGGGTTATGAAACCCAAAGATGCTCAAATATGAGACATAGTCAGGGCTGCCTGACCCGAATTTGTGAAAACCATTTGGGAAGAAAAGAGTTGAAACCCAAAATATTCAGAAAAAATGAGTCTTTCATGGGCCACCAAGCCCTAATAAGTCTTACTTCAATGAAACTAGCATGATAGCCACTGGTTTATCCTCGCTTTCAGTAAGCCGGCACTTACATGACCCAATCGATGTTTTAACCTGGATAAGTTCAAGGTCTTATTTAAAAGATTGACTTATCGAGAGTATACGGGGTTCGGATGAGCATCTTGCAAATAGGCAGGTTTAACCAAGTTTCAATGAAGGCAACTTAATAGCCTGGGTTATCCTCGCTATCCGTAAGCCGGCCCTCACATGACAAATCGCCATTTTAACCTTAACAAGTTCACGGTCTTATTTAAAAGATTGACCGTTAAGAGTACGTCGGGTCATTCAGGATTACCTGGTGGAGAAGCATCTTGCATACAGGTAGGATAACCCAGATTTTGGCGTTTTATGCCTGGACAAGAGGATATTAAAGCTAAACCCGTTGGGTTGGAAGCCCCCAAGTGACCTTATGAACAATTAATAAAGACTTAGATGCTTTTGAGATGAAACGACAGAGGCCCTGAATTATCAGCGTATGCCGGCTTTACTAAATTGATCATAACATATACATGGATAAATGTATGTACAAGTACAAGAGCCAATGACTCATGTATAATGCCGAAGATGAGATGTTCCAAGGCCGGCGGGTCTCCTCCTTTGATGTATGTGAATCCTTGTGTTCTCGAATATCAATGAGGTAGTATGACCCGTTGTTTAGGTTTCTGCTGACCACAATGGGTCCTTCCCAAGGTGGGGATAGCTTATGCATATCTGTTTGATCTTGAATCAACCGGAGCACAAAATTGCCTTCTTGAAAGGTCCGAGTCTTAACTCGACATCTATGATAGCGACGCAGATCTTGCCGGTATATCGCCGACCGAGCCACCGCAAGGTCACGCTCCTCATCCAACACATCAAGTGCATCCTGACGTGCTTTTTCAATAACAACTTCAACATAAGCCGCCACATGGGGCGAGTCATGACGGATATCGTTTGGAAGAACCGCCTCTGCCCCATAGACCATGAAGAAGGGTGTATAGCCCGTTGACCTGTTGGGAGTGGTATTGATGCTCCAAATTACTAAGGGTAACTCCTCAACCCAACAACCTGGCGTTCGCTACAATGGAACTATAAGACGGGGTTTTATACCTTTCAAGATTTCCTGATTGACCCTCTCAGCCTGACCATTAGACTGTGGGTGAGCCACCGATGATACCTCAAGACGAATATGCTCTCATTGACAAAACTCTCTCATAGCACCCTTTGATAGATTAGTGCCATTGTCCGTTATGATACTGTGAGGGTAACCAAAATGGAAGATTACTTTATTTATAAATTGAACCGCCGTTGCCGCATCACACTTACTGGTCGGCTCTGCCTCAACCCACTTGGTAATTTTGTCAACCGCCACCAAGAGGTGGGTCTTCTTATCCTTAGACCTCTTGTAAGGTCCAACCCTATCAAGCCCCCATACTGCGAACGACCAAGTAATTGGAATATCCTCAATTCTTGAGCCGACATGTGAGCCTGTCGAGAAAATTTCTGACAGCCATCACACTTGCTAACAAGATCCTCTGCATTAGCATGAGCCATGAACCAATAGAACCCATGGTGGAAGTCTTTAGCCACCAGAGATTTAGAGCCGACATGATGACCACAATCACCTTCATGGATTTCCCTTAGAATCTCATGGCCCTCATCAGGAGAAACACAACGCTGGAACACGCCTATGACACTTCATGGTGTAACTCGCGACAATGGTCATAGACTTAGACCGCCGGGTTATCTGTCTGGCCAAAGTTTCGTCCTCAGGCAACTCGCCCGGGTCATATAAGCCAAGTATGGAACTGTCCAATCAGGAATAGCATGGAGAGCCGCCACCAACTGTGCCTCCGGGTCAGTAATAGCAAGATCCTCCTCTGTAGGCAACTTAACGGAAGGATTATTCAATATATCAAGAAAAACATTGGGGGTACCGGCTTACGCTCAGACCCCATCCGGCTTAAAGCATCAGCCACCTCGTCCTTTCTGCGGTCAACATGCTCCACCTGATAACCCTTGAAGTGACCAGCAATATTATCAACCGCCCAACGATAAGCCACCATGAGCGGGTCTTTGGAATCCCAAGTGCCTGAAACTTGCTGAGCCATCAAATATGAGTCGCCAAAGCACCTAACCCGGCTTAAATTCATCTCTTTGGCCATCCGAAGGCCATGGAGCAGGGCCTCATACTCAGCTGAATTATTAGTGCATGGAAACATTGTAACATCCCAAATTTTCAATTTGGAATGTTATACATAGGTCATCATATGCATATCACACTTTATTTTGCATCTCGTTTGCGATCCTAGAAAATCCTAAGCAACTCAAGGACCCACGGAGAGAGTTGGGGATTTCATTTATTTTCATATTTGAATTTTTCTCAAATTTGAAAATAGGATCACCTTGGTTTTAATATTTTTCTCTCCAAAATATTTCCAATATAAAAATAAAAGAGAGGAGATAAAAGGACTTCTCCAAAATAAAAGAAATATTGGAGGAAAAATGTTAAAATCCAAAAAATATTTTTATTTGGATTTTTATTGATATTTTATTTGAATTAGAAAAATACGCATTTTTCAAAAATTACATTTTTTAGGCCAGAAAAATGTTCACTTTGTTCTAAACATTTTATTTAGACGGTGAAAATTGTTTTTAGCATTTTTAGAATTTCTTTTATATTTATTTAAGATTTTCTTCGGCGGAATTATTAGAAAAAATGTTTCTCCCGACTGGGCCAACGGCCCAGCCGAGCGGGCCGAAGCCCAGCCGTGCCACCGCCTCCCGCTCCGACTCGGGACCGAAGTCCCGAGCGTCCGCGCCGCCGCCGCCGAGTCCCGTCAGGACACACCTCCCGAGGTCATGCCCCCTCGCCCAAGCCGCCCTCCCGAGGCCTTTATTAGCGCCGCCCCCGCCGCCTCTTCCGCCACCCCGCCACCGCAGCCACCGCCGCCTCCCAAGCCGCGCCGCCGCCCGCGGAGACCCGCCGCCTCGCCATTGACCACGCTGCCCCGCCGCCATTCGGATCCCGCCGCCGCCAGTTTTGTCCAGTTTTTCGTTGGTTTATTTTCGGTAAACCCTAGATCTAGTTCTTTTTTTAATAGATCGGTTTTCTCGGTTTAGAGCTATTTTGCGAACGTTCGTTCATTCAGATATAATAACGAACGAATTCATTTGTTTGTCTCTGTTAGCGAACGTTCGTCCGATATATTTTTATTTTATTTTTATTTTTGGCCAAGGACCTATCCGTGAATATTTTTATCGCAGATTAGCCCCTAATCTTCAAACCCTCGCAACTTTTCAACCGTTCGTCCAAATCCAGCGAAACCAACGCCAACATCTTCATCTCGAACCCCTCTTTCCAGTTAATCAACTTGAACATTATTTTGACTATTTAAAATTTGGTTTCAAGCAGATTTGAATTTGAAGTTCTTTTGATCGTAGTTTCAGTTCCGTAGCTCCGATTCGATTGATTCTTTTTGCAAATTGAAGCTCTTTAGTTGAACTTTTAGTTTCGAATTTCTTATCTGAGTTTTACCCTTGCATCTATGCTTGAGTGCTTATGTATGCTATTGTTTGTTTGCGATAGAATTTCCGAAGTGCGAAGCGTGCTACTACGAGTCTCTAGGGTTTGCAGATCGTCAGCAAGGCAAGTAACACTTTGATCATACCCCTTTATTACCAAGTTTTTATGCATTTGTTCCCATCCTCAAACATTGCATGAGTAGGATCTGATTAATATGTGGGCATTGGGAAGTACATGATGAGGTAGAACCTATTGCCCTTTTATTATGAAACCCTGGGAGTTACTTCTACGTTATGCTTATACTGCTATGCTATGCTCGTAGACGTGGATTGGTTGAGTGCATCCATGACAGATGTGACAGTTGTTAATTAAGGGTTAACTTAAGGTGGCTACTTAAATACACATCTGGGTGGATTGGTTGCGGGCACCTTGAGAATCCAGTGTTGTCCTAGGATATCCCGGAGTACCCGTGTGATCATCCTATGGTTCGCCACCCAGGCTCAAAGGGATCATAAGATTATTCATGCTAGAAACTTCCGTGTGCAGCCACAAGCCATTATGGGCTCTGGCATAGTTGAGTATGTTGCATGACCTCTTTCAGTGGTAGGCTAGCAGATGTAGGGGAAAGTTGGTGTAACTGTCTACCCAGAGTAAAGAGTAAATGCTTCTGAAAGACTGTGTCCCGGTCATCCGTTTCTCAAACACCATGTAGTGCGAGAAATCTAGCGGAGGAGATCGAGTCTTGTGGGGAAAAGTGCGCAAACCTCTGCAGAGTGTACAAACTAATCATGGTTAGCCGTGTCCCCGGTTATGGACATCTTGAGTATCTGGTTCTTGAATTGTCATGTTGATCTCATCACTCTAAATTAATTTGTTGGGTTATTAATACTGCTTAATTGGGATTGAGTTGGAGGAACCTTCTCAATCTTTATCAACTACCTTGATAGTTAAACAAAATATATTCCTTTGTTGTAGGGAAAAATTGGCTTTTTCGCAAAAACATGATAACCATAGAGCATCCACCAGCCATATATGCATGTAGTGTTAGCATTTACCTGTTCGTTGCTCTACTGTGTTATTTTGCCAGCATATTCCATGTGCTGACCCGTTTCGGGCTGCAACGTATTATGTTGCAGACTTTTCAGACGAAGAGTAAGGTGCGCTAGGTCGTTGTCGTGCACTCAGCTATGACGTTGGAGTTGATGGACTGATTTACCTTTGATGCTTCCGTAGTTATCTTATTTAGATGGCCTTAAGCCATATTATTGTAAAAAGTTCTCTTTTGAGACATTCGATGTAATAAGTGTGTGATTGCACTCTGTTATAAATCCTTCAAGTACTGTGTGTGTCAGCATTACCGATCCAGGGATGACACTTATGCACAGATATTTGACCGTTTGAGGTCGGATCGCTACAAACATTAGCCTTAAAACATAGCAAAATTTGTCACCTCGTGGGGACATCAAAATTACTCCAGCCCCCAAGCCCTCCAATTTTCTAGACCCATCAAAGTGAATAGTCCAATATGTGTTATCATGCTTCTCTTCAGGCGTCTACAACTCTGTCCAGTCATTGATGAAATCCACAAGAGCCTGAGACTTGATAGCTGTCCTTGGCATATACTTCAAACCATGGGGGCCAAGCTCAATGGCCCACTTGGCAACCTGGCCTGTAGCCTCTCTATTTTGAATAATGTCTCCTAAGGGAGGAGAGCTGACCATAGTAATGGGATCACCAAGAAAATAATGCTTCAACTTATGACTCGCCATAAACACCCCATACACCAGCTTCTGCAAATGTGGGTATCGCTGCTTAGACTCAATTAATACCTCACTGAAATAATAAGCCGGCCTTTGGACTGGATATTCTTTACGTGTCTCTTTTCTTTCCACTACAATCGCTTCCCTGAAGGCTCTGCTACTAGCCGCCACATATAAGAGCAAAGGCTCTTTCTCAATAGGAGCTGCAAGAACCAGCGGCTGAGCCAACTGCTTTTTAAGCGCCTCAAACGCCTCATTAGCAGCTCACTCCAAATAAACCGATCTGTTTTCTTCATCATCTGGTACAAAGGAATAGCCTTCTCTCCCAGATGGCTTATAAACTGGCTTAAAGCAGCAATACGACCCGCCAAACACTGGACATCATTGATACGCGCCGGCTTAGCTAATGAAGTGATAGCTTTGATTTTCTCCGGGTTAGCTTCGATGCCTCTCTCTGAGACCAGAAAAGCTAGGAGCTTGCCTGCAGGCACACCAAAAACACATTTGGCGAGATTAAGCATCATTTGTAGACCCGAAGATTACCAAAGGTCTCCTTCAAATCATCCAATAGGGTCTCCTTCTTTCTACACTTCACAACAATATCATCCACATAAGCATGAACATTACGACCAATCTGATTATGGAAACAGTTCTAGATGCAACGCTGGTAAGTCGCCTGGGCACTCTTGAGCCCAAAGGGCATAGACACGCAGCAGAAAGCTACAAAAGGTGTGATAAAAGCCGTCTTCTCTTGGTCCTTAACTGCCATCTTAATGCGATGATAACCAGAATAAGCATCCAGGAAACATAAATGCTCACAGCCCACCGTGGCATCTATGATCTGATCGATACGGGGAAGAGCAAAAGGATCAGCTGGACATGCTTTATTAAGGTCTGTGTAATCCACACACATGCGCCAAGTGCCATTTTTCTTAAGTACCAGCATGGGGTTAGCCAACCACTCAGGGTGAAAAACTTCAATGATGAACCCCACCACTAAGAGCTGTGTCGGCGTTCTGGGAACTGGGGTACCCAGACTTGCCTGCCTGTGGCCCACGGCATGGCTCCATCAATGGCCTGGTACAGCCCATCTTCAGCACCAATAGCACAAGACCCTCGTGAGGTGGACGACGCCAAGACCTCCAGAAGGAGCGGCCTCACTAGGTTGGCTCCTGAGGGGCAGAATTTTCTATGCAGGTGCTCACCTCGCGAGGTTGAGATGACGCAAGCCATGATGACCAAGGCTAGGCGGGCGCCAGCGAGCGTAGTACAACATGTTTCCTCTTTGATGCTAAAGAGGCAAGCTTAGACGCGGAGTCCCGATGAATCAACCAAAGGTTTCCATTTCCATGCTACAAGACCAAGACCGCCAGGACGGCAGGACGGAGGTCATCGCCGAGCCCACCACGGAGTCACAAACAGAAGCTTTGCAGGCGCATACCACCTTTCGTCGGGATAAGATGTATTAGTTGTCTCCCTTCGAATTTGGCCGTTGTGGATCCCTTCCCGCCTTTGTTTTGGGGGAAGAGAACCAAGGCCACTATAAGTATAGCCTAGCCGCCACCATAGAGGGGGACGGATCATCCAGACCATCCTCACCAGTTCACACAAACACAAGAACACACCTCCTGAGGTTGTTCTCCCCTTGTACCAGTTCATCCTCAGCCCACCTCGGGGCTAATCCACCTCAAAGCAGGAGTAGGGTATTACACCGCAAGGTGGACCGAACCTGGGTAACTTGCCTTGTCCTGTTCTTCCTTAGTTCATCGAGCTAGGCCATGAGATCGACGAGTTGGCAGGATTGGGAGGCTGAGTTCTTTGCATGCACCCCAGAGTTCGAATCTATCTTGGGTCTGCGGAGCCTGGAATCTGACATTTAGCGCGCCAGGTTGGGGTGCATCGAAGATTCGCCTCCTCGTGTGTTGTACCCCGCCACGCCATTTGGCTCTCATGGCGGGCGTCGCTCCGCCGACCGGACCGCCGAGTGTGTTTGGAGGCGCCATGGGTCTCCGGGCTTTCACCCCCGCTGTGCGGCGATTGCAGTGGCCGCCCAAGTTCAGGCCGGAACTGCTGCCTCGGTACGACAGCGCGGCGGATCCGGCGGTATTCCTCCAGGCATATACGAAGGTTGTTTGGGTGGCCGGTGGGGACGACAAGGCCATGGAAAACTGGCTACCCATGGCCCTTATGAGTGTGCTGCGCGCCTGGCTCCTGGGCTTGCCGAAGTCTTCAATGGCCTCCTGGGAGGAGTTGCGCGGTCTCTTCATCACGCGCTTCATGGTGCTGGCACCCCACGCCATCGCGGCCCTCCTTGGCGGCTCGCAGGCGCCGACGTCGGACTGCCACGTCAAGCAGTTCTTCCGCCAGATGGGCGCCGCCCACGTGCAGCGGGGAGCTCCTCCGGGCTGGGTGGCGCCTAAGGCCGACCTCACCTTTGACTCAAGGGACCACCCCGCGACCACGGCCGGCGCCGGCGCACTCCCGATGCCCTGCACCCCCACCATTACAACGTAGCGGTCACCAGGACCCTCATCGACGGTGGCGCCGGCCTCAATGTCCTCTCCTCGGAAGCATTTGGCCTGCTTCATGTGCCCCACGGCCGGCTCCGCCCCACCAAGCCTTTCTTCAGGGTCGTTGACGGTTCCACCTGCCCTGTAGGGCCGATCCACCTCCCCGTCACCTTCGGCACCCGCCACAACTATCGCACCGAGCTCATCGACTTTGACATCACCCGCATCGGCCTCCTGTACAACGCTATCCTCGGGTACCCGGCCTTGGCTAAGTTCATGGCGGCAACCCATCCTGGCAACAACCTCATGAAGATGTCGAGAAGCAGCGGCATCCTCACCATGACGGGGGACACCAAAGTTGTGCTCTCGGCCCTCAAGCTCGCCTTCAGGGCCGCGGTGGCTGCGCGGCCTAGCAGGGAAGGAGCTCCAGAGGGCCCGGGGGCTGCGCCAGCAAAGAAGAAGCAATTGTTCTCTCAGGACAGGGCCGAGACAAAGCAGGTGCCAGTCGACGAAGATAGAGGATCAGACTCCACCTTCACCATAGGTGCTAGCCTCCCCCTAGACCAGGAAGAGGCGCTGGTTGGCTTCCTCCGCGCGAACAAAGATGTGTTTGCATGGGAGGCGGCGGATTTGGTCGGGGTTCCGCGTGGGGTAATCGAGCACCACCTGATTGTATGCCCCAACACAGGCCTGGTGAAGCAGAAGGCGCGGCGGCAAGCCCCAGACAAGCAGCCGTTCATCGTCCAAGAGACCCGCAAGCTACAAGAGGTCGGCATCATTCGAGAAGTGCGGCACCCAGACTGGCTCGCGAACCCAGTTATTGTCCCCAAGAAGGGCGGGAAAGAGCGCATGTGCGTCGATTTCACCAACCTCAACAAGGCCTGCCCGCAGGACCCTTTCCCTCTCCCGCGTATCGACCAGATCATTGACTCCACCGCCGAGTGCGATTTATTGTGCTTCCTGGATGCCTTCTTGGGCTATCACCAAATCAATATGGCGGTGCAGGATGTTGAGAAGACGGTCTTTTTGACCCCGTGCGGGGTGTATTGCTACACTTGCATGTCGTTCGGGCTGCGCAATGCAGGAGCAACCTTCCAACACATCGCCCTGGGTCAGCAGCTTGGGAGGAACGCTGAGGCATACTCGACGACATCATGTTGAAATCTCTTGAAGCGAGAACACTTATCGAGGATCTGGAGGAGACGTTCGCTAGCTTGCACAAAGTGAACTTATGGCTCAACCCGTTGGCGTCCCATTTGGCAAGCTGCTGGGTTTCCTGGTGTTGCACAGATGGATCGAGGCCAACCTAGAGAACGTCAAGGCCATAGAAAGGATGAGCCTGCCGCAAACCCTCAAGGAGATGCAGAAGTTGGCGGGCTGCCTAACCTCGCTCGGGCGTTTCATCTCCAAGCTAGGAGAGCGCACCCTCCCCTTGTTCAAGCTAATGAAAAGGAAAGGCCCGTTCGAGTGGACTCCGGAGGCTGACGCGGCTTTCCAAGACCTCAAGAGGTACCTCACCAGCCTGCCGGTGATGGTAGCGCTGACGAGGACATGTACTTAGGGTAGGGTCATAGGCCTGACCTAGAAGCCCTACCCAAAGACATTACCCTAAAGTTAAAGACATTCAAAGTATAATAGAAGGTACCGACTAAAATCACCTTGGAGTGTAATCCACTCGACCAGATATTCCACTCGGATATCCCAATTCCACTCGACACGGTCAGTACACTCGACCATACAAAAGAATCACTCGGAGTACAGAAGACCTGCAGTAACCCCAGTATGGCAATGGTCAGGCGTTCCCTCTGTAGTCTTAAAGATCATTAATAATCATTTATAGTAGGCGTTACCAGTAACGTCCCTGCCTTAACACACACTGAACCCTGTGTAACTGACGGCTGGAGGGGTCTAGCGCACTCTATATAAGCCACTGCCCTCCTTTGGCACAAGGATTCGCACCCCCTATAACTCTCATGCATAATCCAGTCGACAAGCGTCTGAGGCGCCAAGATGTAGGGCTATTACCTCCTCCGAGAGGGGCCTAAACTCGTAAACTCATGCGTACAACCTCGCCGTAGCTAGGGCCTTACCTCCTACATACCCTCTATTCTTACTGTCAGGCTCACTCCCACGATAGTTGGCGCCCACCTTGGGGCCGGCGTCTTAGCGACTTCTAGTGAGGTTGCAGTTTTTCCGATCTCCATCAACATGATTTCTGGCGGTGGTTTGGCTGTGGGCCACGAGGTCCGCCTCGGAGCGCTCATCTTCATCGCCGATAACTCCGCCTGGCTCGAAGAAGCCCCCCTCAGCATTGAGATGCTCCTCGTCCGTGGGGCGACACACTTTCATGCATGAAGCCGTCGACCCAGTATGCTCCCGCGACGTCCATGCTCCCAGCTGTTTGCCGTCGCAAGCGATCTGGTCGATCGCGGCTCCAGCGGTGGGTAAAGCATGCGGTGGCTCACCAGTCGACCACCCCTCAAGTCGTGGCAATCGAGCCCGATGAATCTCTCTACGGACCATTCGATCAGTCGACTGGTTCCGCGAACACTCTTTCTGAGTGCGGAAGCAGCGACCCTACGGCGGAAGTCCTCATGGTCGACTCTCGTCGCAGCCCGCCCGGATTCTGTCGCGGCGGTGGCGGAGACGGCGGTGCCGGCCTGTCGCATGGTCATGACGAATATCATCCCCAAGCCCTCACTTCGGAGAAGAGGAAAGAGCTGCATCGCCGCAACGTGGAGGCGCTCCAGACCCCCATCATTTGGGAGACCTCCGAGGCTTGGGCTTTGGAGGCTGCGCGCCTGGCCACCTTGGCTGAGCACGCACATCTGGAAAATTTCCAACATTCAGTCGACGAACGTGCTCGTCGGCAGATCCCTGAATCCAGTCAACAGCCACGACAATTATTTTTGCCAGAACCTCAGGTATACCGCACTCCGGTCCAAAATCTTGCAGTTGCAGAGGTTTGATGCAGATTCGAGCGCTGCTCTAAGCAGCGGGTGAACAAAACTCGCCTGTTTCTCAGTCGCACAGCAGAATCCATAGTAGATCTATGGTTGCGGACACAGTTCAGTCGACACATAGCCCGAGACCGCCTGCGCGACGTGAGGATCGTGGTCACCGCCAGGATCAGTACCTGGGACGAGGCCACGGGCAGTATGATCATCGATATCCCCGTGATGACCACCGTCGAGTGCCTACGCCCCCTCCGAGGGGTGGATCATACGCGCCCCGGCGGTATGATGACAGGCGCCCGTATGGTGACGAGCGGAGAGCTCCAGTCGACCCAAGAGAGCCTGGGTTCGATGCGAGGTCACTCCTCGTACAAGGTTTGGCCGACAAGGGCCGGGCACACAGAGAAGGACAAGACAGAGACCGTCCAAGTGGAAGCAGAGCATTTGTTTCTGGCGCCGAGTGTTTCAGTAGAGCCATCTGAGCTGCTGAGATTCCTCCCAACTTCAGGTTGGTGACGGGTGTGAGTACGTTCACCCGTGAGTCAAAGCCCGACACATGGCTCGAAGATTACCGAGTGGCAGTGTAGATTGGTGGAGGCAACGATGATGTAGCCATGAAGCACCTCCGCCTGTTGCTCGAGGGTTCGGCCAGAGCTTGGTTGAATCAGTTGGCCCCTGGAAGTATTTTCTGTTGGGAAGAGTTAGCCCGAGTGTTTGTTAAAACATTCGAGGGCACCTGCAAGCGACCTGCTGGGCTGACTGAATTGCAGCACTGTGTTCAGAAGCAGAATGAGACTTTGAGAGATTTCATCCAAAGATGGACTACCCTTCATTATACGGTAGAAAATGTGTCAGAGCATCAGGCAATTTGCGCCTTTAAGGAGGGTGTCCGATACAGAGAGCTCAACCTAAAATTTGGTCGGTCCGGAGACATGTCTCTGGCCCGAATTATGGAAATATCCACTCGGTATGCTAATGGTGAAGAGGAAGACTGACTCCGCAGTGGAAAGGGAAAACCAGTCGCCCAAGACACCGGAGGTGGAAATTCCGGTCGGAAGCAAAAGCGTAAAGCTGAAGTGGCAGGTCCCGCCAAAGCCACAGTTCTGAATCAAGGGAAGTTCAAAGGAAAGCCTAAGGGGCCGTGGGTGCCCAAAAAGGTGAAAGATCAGTCCGGCAACGACGTCCTTGATTTGCCGTCTCACATACACACAAAGAAAGATGAGGAGGGTAACTTGATACTGCCCAAGCATACCACTCGACAGCGTCGGCTCCTTATTTAGTAGTTCCAAGAGGGTCAGCCCCCGGAGAAAGACTCTGATAAGGGGGAAGAGGAAAAAGAGGATGATGGTTACCCCAATGTAAATGCTACTTTGGTGATTTTTTGCTGATGTTGAGAGCAAAAGTCGACTGAAGGTTATCAACAGAGAAGTCAACATGGTTGCTTCGGCAACTACGACATACTTGAAGTGGTCGAAGACTCCCATTACATTCGACCAGTCGGATCACCCAGCGCACGTTGCTACCCCTGGGCGGCTAGCATTGGTGGTCGACCCAGTCGTTGCACTACAAAAAAATACAATTCCGTGATGATACGTGTATGTCGCAGTAGGTCACTTTTTTTTCATGCATGTACATCCATGACGATTTTATGACAGATTCAAGATAGTTATACATGTGCTGTCGTAGAAGTGTTCCATGACATTACCAAAATTATCATCACGGAAGTGTCCACTTCCATGATGATAAATCACGCGTCATAGAAGTGCTTTCGTTAAGGGTGAACGACACGTGGCATCCACCATAACGGGTCGCGCTTAAGCTATCGGGTTCCGATTTGTATCCGATAACCCATTAACAACCCGGACCAATGGGGATTTTCCATGTGTAAAATTCTCATTGGCTGGAGGAACCACGTGTCGGCTCACCGTCGGGACAGATGTAATCCACTCATTGGACAGGAGGCTCCTATGATAGGTCGACACGTGGCACGGCCCAACAGTGGCCCATTCCGGTGAAAAAGGTCGGCCCAGTAAGAATTAGCAGGCCGGCCCATATAAGGCCTACTTGTGTCAGGTCCATTTAAGCCCACGGCCCATACGAGATGTGCCAATTCGGCCCATCAACGACCCGTTAACGATTTGACACCATTGCAGCCCACCATCAGTTCGAGCCTGTTAACAACCCGCTATATATATGTGCTCAATATCGGCCCGATGTGGTTTCGGCCTGCTAACGGCCCATTCAAAGGATGGGCCAATTTTTAGAATGTACATCTTTCGGCCTTTTAGCGACCCATTTAAGTGTTGTGCCAATTTCTGGCCCGGTGTGTCTTTCAGCCTGTTGACGGCCCATAAATGAGTTGGGCCATTTGCACCTGAGTTTTGGCCTTTTAACAGCCCATGTTCTTCATGGTCCAATACCAGCCCGGTTTCTCTTTCGGCCTACTAAAGGCCCACAACACAGTTGGGCCATTTACAGTACGACCTGACTTTTGGCCTCTTAGCGGCCCATGCTCTTCATGGTCCAGTACGAGCCCGCTGTCTCTTTAGGCCTACTAAAGGCCCACAATATAGTTGGGCCATATGTAGCCCGACCTTAGTATCGGCCTTCTAATGACCCGTGAAATCAAATGGGCCCACCTGTTGCCCGCTTCGATGTCGGCCTGTTAATGACCCGGGAGGTAAGACGGCCGACCATTAACTGTTAGCCTGGTAACTTCCCATTAACTTAATGGGCCCACTAAAGTTCGTACATGTCTTTAGGCCCAATTAGAGAATTTGAGCCCATTACAACGAGCAATTATGCATAGGACCAAAACCGATCAAGCAAAGGTACGGCATACAGGGAAAAACATTGCACATCCAGCATATATTACAGGAAATTACATCCACTGGGCAATCAAAGATTGATGCTAGTGCAAATAAATGAATGGAACCTAGCGATCTACAACGTCACAATCTGCAACCTCAGCGCGGATGACGCCCATAAGCATGTGGGCAAGTTCTTGCTGCTTTGCTACACTATCTCTGAAAACATTGATCAGTTGTTGTTGCGCACGAATGTGCACCTCTGATTCCTCCACCATTTCCATCATTGTTTCAGCCATTAATTGGTTCAAAAACATACATTTTTCTGTTGCATTCGAGACAAAGGAAACTGAACAGATTCAGATGGCGATTTTGGCAGGCTTGTATTATTGATAGTGGAGAGTGTCTCGACCACTGCATCATAACATAAATTAGGAGGGGAACCAAATAGATTAATCAAGAGTTATTGCCATATTACATGGCCTAGATTTATTGGAAAGAAACAATGGGGTTGCCTTGCTGTTTTCAGAGTTTGTCTTCTTATCTTCAGTAGCCTGCACCAAATTAACACACCAGCATTGCTATCATTGGCCAGGTCAGATAATAGGAAAGCAACATTGACACAACGAACGTTTGGGCAACCAGACCACACCAGCCTACACCAAATTAACACAATATGGCACATCTATGATCAGCCAGGTAAGGTAATACGAAAGCAACATTGACACAATGAATGAATGGGCAACCAGATCAATACTACAGTTCAGTAATGTGCATGATATGAGATAGTACACTCATGCAGCTCAGTATGCAAAACTACTAGGCAATTTTCCTTACAAAAATCAACATTGTTGCCTTTAACATTTTGCTACAACTAATTTTAGATCACATAAGGTTGGATTCACGCCGATTAACAAAATACATGCTGATGTAAAAATATAGTGATATACAACAGGTACTTACATCAGCATTGGAGCACAGAGAATTCCCGCAAGATACTTTCCTCGAATACGATCCCAATGGAGGAAGTCTTCTATCGTTTAACCTTATTTTCTAAAGGAGAGATGGGTAAGAAACATGTAGAAAATACGATCAGAATGCTATAAAATTTATGATGAGGATACGCACACGCTTCTTAGAATGGAGTTAATATATTTTTGCTGGACTAGAGCGGACTAGTTCTTTGGCCACTGAAAATGTGCTTATTATCAGTGGGAGTTGGATTTCTCTGTGCTGGAGCAGTATCTATGAAAACTGGAGTTAATATATTTTGGATCTTTTGCAAAGACCTGGTTTGTAACCCTTCAGATTCTAACATAGCCATCTTCCCCCTGCATGCCTTATATAAACGAATGGTGCTTCAATTATAAAACATGCTACAACAGAGATGGAATAGGTACTGAAGAATAAAAAGGCATGACATATTGACATGTATTCCCTCCATCCGGAAATAAATGGATGGGTCTAGGCGTATTTTAGTTCTAGATACATCCAGTTTTATCCATTTCTGTGACATGTACTCCGGACGGAGGGAGTATGATGTAAGAGCTAGGGATACGACAGGACAACAGTGTAAAAAAACACTACTTGAATGTAAAATTGTATGCTAGCGGAATACATGCAGAAAAACACTAAGGCAACATATGTGTGTATGATTGGGAAACTAAGATGGCATTGCAAGAGACCACCAGAACAACACTTCAATGTAAAAAAATAACATGGTATGGTAGACAGATGAAGTACATACTGATGAATAACAATGCATAAGATATTCAGAAGCATGATGTCCAAACTAAGCAGATAGCATTGCGATATACTAGAATGACAGTACCTGAATTTGAAAACATGTTATCATGAATGGAATAGGTACTGAAAAACAGGAAGTCATGCCATATTTACATGCATGATCAGCAGGCTAAGCACAAGGCATTGCAATAGAGTAGATGCACTCTAGGACATTATATGCATGTTGTACCCATATCAAGGGCCAAGTTAGAGCAAGGATCTTGTGGGGTGAATAGGATTCATCATCTTTCTGCAAGTCTCATGAAGAAATGCCTTTACATGTTCCATCATATTGGGTATCATTGACGTCAAGTTTGTTGGCCGTTACATTGCTCCGTGAGGTTCTTGTGGATAAATCAGTGTGTGCAATTATATCTGACATGCATGGAAGACAACTAGTAGTTAGATTTATGTAATGAGTGCCTGTAGGACGCGACATAAATAGTAGGACTGGGGTTAACTAGCAGCAACAGGTGTCAAAAACTAAAGGGAGAACATAGATGAAAGCTACAGAATATGTATCGTTTGTACTCGAGATTAACTAGATGGCACAAAAAAGTATTAAAGAACAACATAGGTAATACTAGAAGTGGTATAATACTATAATCACGAGCCTGTGGGATAGCATTGGCTGATGGATGATAACTATGGAACGACGTTACCTAAAGAACAAGTCTCTTAGCTGAACTATGGAACATCGTTAACCCCTGAACAAGACTCGTAAGAGATCAGCATGAATATACAGTGAAATGTGATAATCTATTTTCCATGCTTAGATGAATAACAAATCCATAAATGTTGCACGCAAGTAAGATGAGGGTACAACCTATCTGGCCGCCATCCATAGGAGTGAGCATCATGTGCTGACTTGTCGATGGCCCTGCAGTTGTTGTGGATGTCCATGTCGGGCACGCGCATTCGATGCAGGGAACTGTTGAGTGGGGACTATAGCTCCCTTCTGGTGTATGCTTCCCTTGTTGGAGCAGCTGCTGTCCAATCTACGCCGGATGGCTTGATGACCGTCTTGTGCCTCCCGGCTAACACTATTCGGAATCTTCCCCGAAGAGCCAGCGACCACCGGCAGAGCAGCCTGCCTCCGCCGTCCGTGGCCCCGACCAAAACCCCGCTCACCGCCCCATCGCACTGCCGTGGTTGCGCCGCCCCCGGGCCAATCCACAAAGACCCGCCGTCATCCAGATCCGGCGACGGCAGTACCTTCAACCCATGCAACTCTAGGATAGCCATCTAAGCGCTGCTTCCGTGGCGAACTTGCGCCCCCGCACCCTTACGTTAGACACCAGCCAACCGGCAGCCTAGGAGCTCCGCCGCCTCGAGGGGTGCTGCTTCCCATTGGGAATCGATTGGCCCAGAATAAAAATTGAGACAACTGACGCCTAAATAAAGTGATTTGAGATGAGGGTGCGACCTATCTGGCGGCCCGGTGAAGTAGGCTGCTCCAACTGCCGAGTCGGTGAGGCCGGCGCGGTTGCGGTGGCTACCAGCAGCAGGGAAGCAAAGATGTCGCGACGGTCGACGGCTATGGGGAAGCAGCGCCGGGGCTCTGGACGGATCCTAAGTTGGAGCCGCTCTAGCACCATGAACAATGGCAGGGGTGAATCGGCTCTGGCACGGTTCACGCGACCGTCGTCGAGGCAGCTCCAGCAGCACGGAGTAAGAGGCACACGGCCCAGTGCACGACGACAAATGGACAGTGTCTCTGGCATTAGGGAGGAGGGCGCACTACTGCAGGATGGTCCAAATGCGACACTACGATCAGAGACCCTTCGACGAAACTGTGTGCGATGCCATAATCGCAAACAGTGGTGTAAAAAAACCGTCAAAAAGGTGCAAAACGTTTGCGATGACGGATGCATCAAACACGGTTCAGATTTTAGTTGCGTGTGTGATGTAGGGCATATGGTTCAGCTCAATTAACTGTTTGGGATGAGGAGGAACAAAACAAACGCGCAGCCAGATGAAGGCGTGTGCGATATACAGCATATGGTTCACTGGGATGAACTGTGTCTGATTAGGCAACACAATGGAAACGGTTCAACTGAACAAGATGTGTGTGATACGCGGCAATAAGGTCCGTAATCAGAAATGTGTGCGAAGACCAATAATAACACAGACGATTGCTGCTAATAAGCCATGTGAATTGTTGTGTCTATAGTAGAATAACATGTGTATATATATATAACTGAAATAAACATCCAATTACATAAGTGACTATAAAGATCATTCACACACACCTCAATAAACAATTGCATGCATTCTAAAGTAGGAGAGACGATCGTCTAGTCATCTACTTCTTGTGACGCTCCCGCCACTGCTATGTGGCTCGATCCCTCGTCTTTGTTAGGAAGAAGACACTTCCTCATGTCAACGATCCGCCTGTACATCTCATAGCTTGTGTACGCGTCCATGGCCGCGTACTTTGACATGTTGTTCATCCAGTCTCTTATGCCACACACTGTGCCAGGCGTTCCTGTCCTTATTGCTCTCATTCTTCATCATCGCGTAGTAGGGGTCGATGATGGCCGAGGTGAGGTCAACCAGGGAGTTCAGTTTGTTTTTGTCGCTGCCCCAGACCTTGTAGTGGTGCTGGATGTTGACAAGATTCGGGCATTTCAAGTCTGAAACCTTGAGCGCTTTTAGATCGTTGGTGGTGTCCACCGTAGCGAAATAGTAGTCGGAGCTGTTGATAAACCTCGAGAAACACTCACAAGGCCTTCTGACAAGGTGGAAGTTGTAGACGAGGACATCATGTCACACGCACAACTGGGTGACAGCAACCTTCTGATCGTGCCTGGCACGACCGATGGTGTACTCGAGGTCGAAGCCGACCACTCGGTACTTGTCCTCGGCAAGGAACTGCTCCATAGTTTGGATGGAGCTCTCCACCGAGACCGGATCATTCGTGTACACCACCGAGAGGGCCTTCCCCCTCACGTGGGTGTCCACTACGTGATGCATGGTGGACTGCCCGCCGTTGTCGTCGTTGGCCGCTGGGAGCACCATTGGAGCCACGGGGAGCACCATTGGAACCGCTGGATGTCCTCTCTATATGTGTCCTCGTGGGTGTGCTTATTGTCTCGTGTGAGGCGAGAGATGAAGGTAAATGGCCGCAGGAATAAAAGGGGGTCGGGCGGCGTGGATTCTCGGCGCGTCCGCATCGGCGCAACCGCTTGCACACGAACGTGCGTGATCGTGCGCTGGCCCCAAACACTGGCAGCGCGCGTGGAGGGACGAGGGCAGAGCACCCGGAGGGACGCGAGAGCAGAGCGCGCGTGGTGGGACGCGAGCAGAGCGCGTCGCGGCCGCCTGAACTGTAAGCAACCACACGCATAGAGCAGTTGAACACGCAGGAAATGGTCGCCTACAAGCCGGCCGACAGTTGCGTCGCTGCGTAGAGAGCGGCCGTGTGGTACCACCTCCGTCTAGTCTATAGTCTCCTTTATATTTCATGCCATACTTGCCCTCAAATTTAACCAACAAAATGTTAATGCATGTTTTAAAAATTATATAATTGGAAACTATGTTCAAATACAAATCCAACTATATAATCTTTGGCGACATGCATTCGTATTTTATTAGTTAAATCATACTTATAAACCGGGACGGTGTTATAGTAGGTAATTAAATCACAAACGTTTTTTTATTAACCGTATGTGTACGTGGCCTTTCGTTCTCCTGTCGCACGTCTTGTCACCCCGCTGCCGCAGACGGCTTACAGCGCAAGCTTGCCCAACACGCGGGGGCATTCTTTTTGCCAAACGGTGGCGCCAATGAATCGTCGATGAGCCCGTTCCCACGCAAGCTTCCCGCCCGACTCGGTGAAATCCCCCAAAATCCCAATGCTTACCGGCCTGCTATAAAAACCCTCATGGCCGGTGAGTCCTGCGTCGCATTTTCCCCTCCATCCCTGTAGCTTATCTCGTCTGCATCTCCCACAATCGCCGATGGCACCGGTCCGTCATCGTCGTTCAGCCACTCCTCCGTCATCAGAGGACAGCTCTAGCTGGGAGGCTACACCGCGGCAGCGGCGCAGTCCCCGGCATAGTGTAGTGTGTGTGGCGTCCCTGTTGGGTGTGCACAGAACACCCACCACACGCTCCACCGCCGGTGCCCGTCGGTCGCTGTTGCCGGCCGCCGTTGCCGCCACACCACCGTTGAAAGCCAGGGCCATTGCCCGCTCCGCCGCCGCGGCCCAAAGGCGGGAGGTGGCCGTCGTGGCCGCCACCCCACTACCGGCCACTGTGGCCATCACCCACTCCGCCACCGCAACCTGAAGGCGGGAGGTGGTGGTTGTGGCCGCCACCCTGTCGTCGGCCACCGTGGATGCTAGCCCACCATCGACCGCCGGGGTTAGCACCCGCTCCGCCACCGCCGCCCGAAGGCGGGATGCGGAGGTGGATGCCCACACGTGCATCAGCGACCTTGCGCGCTACACCGAGTTCCTGCGGGAGGAGGAGGAGCACCTCGTCGAGCACGCAAAGAGCCTTACCGCCGCCGTGGCCGCGGCACACGCCGCCTCAGAGGCGAGGAATCAGGAGATCTACGAGGAGAACCACCGCTTCGAGAGGGGTCGTCTGGAGTGGCAGAGGGCGTTCAAGGTGTGCGTCGCTGAAGCTGCATTAGCGGCAGGCACTGCATTGCGGTTTCACAGCTCGTCGGTAGGCTCCTCCTCCTCCGCCTCTTACTGAGCGCGCTCGGCAGAGGAGAGGCAGTCGGAAGTAGTACAAAGCCCCTCCGCAGTAGTAGTAGTGCTAGTAGTATTTAGGGGCTATTTCGTTCAGTTCATCTGACTATAGATGCGGTGGAACTGTACAACGTACTTAAAATTAGCTAGTATATATAGTTGAACTAGCTATTTCAGTACGTGGTTGGAAACAATTGGGGAAAAGTTTGGTCGGTTCAGCTGTCGAGTTGAACTGTTTGTATAAATTAAGAACGACTGCTTAATCTATGAATGAAATCTATGCTTAATTACTGAATTTTAGTTTCAAAAATTAGATACTGCTAGTGATTTTTAGCTTCATATTTTGACAAATCGCAGTGTTACAAGGATTGACAAATCTTACCAAATTGTTTGTACGTGGTTGCACACGGGTCATCCAAAACAACCGTTTGCGTTGAAGGGATGCACAAACCCTGCGCTGCTCTCACTTTTGCATACGGGTGTTCTATCTAAAACGTTTGCGATCAAGAGCTGCAGAAATCCTGCTCGGCACATTTTCTCTTGGCTTCCTGGGGAAGTTGTCGGTTTGCATATGGGTGTTCTAACTAAAAAGTTTGCGTTGAGTGTTTTATATTTAAAAAGCAAATTAAACTGCGGCTTGGGCGCCATTAATGGAGAGGATGCGAGCAAGGCGGGCGACCATGGAAGTCAAAGGGCTCGCTTCCCAGTGAGCCTGCGCAGCGTACATCTCGCATGCTTCCCAGTGAGCCTACAAACAGCTTGCATGCCTCTCGGTCAGCCTGCGCACCGGACGGTGCTCGCACGCCTCCCATTCAGTCGAGATCAAGCAGCTGTCCGCACGGCACCTCCTACAGCCATTAAAACCAAGACACGTGGCATCATGTGAATGGTTAACAGAATTTTGGATTTACTAGAATTTAAAAACCAGGCATCTCAATGTTTTGTCGGCAATCAACGGTGTCCTGGTGTTTGAAATTCATTCCCATTTCTTGCATGGGACCTAAGCATGCACCCAAGGACATAAATTATATTTTCAACCAATATATATGCACTGGAGCATGTGCATGTAGTTCAAATTTGAATTATGCACATAAATGCATTAAAAACTCAGTTAATGCATAAAAATGTCCAAACAAACCCCGAAAAATCACAAAATCCACACAACACTCCTGTTGTTATATGTTGACACGAGAAAAAAATTGAAAGCAATAAGAGGCAATGGATATCGTCTCGACCACAAAGGTGAGACGTTCCCTACCAAAAACCATCATGCTTGTCATGAGAAGCTCCGGTTTGTGAGAAGCATATACCCAAACCTGCCCCAAATGGGACAAAAATTGTACCACGGCATGTTGATGCCACTCCATGATAGCATGCCAAGTTTTAGGAATTTCAGACGAGTTTTGGATTTACTAGAATTTAAAAACCAGGCATCTCAATGTTTGTCGGCAATCAACGATGCCCTGGTGTTTGAAATTCATTCTCATTTCTTGCATGGGACCTAAGCATGCACCCAAGGACACATATAATATTTTTCAACCAATTTATATGCACTGGAGCATGTGCATGTAGTTCAAATTTGAATTATGCACATATATGCATTGAAAACTCAGTTAATGCATAAAAATGTCCAGACGAACCCCGAAAAATCACAAAAATTCACACAACACTCCTGTTGTTCTATGTTGACATGAGAAAAAAAATTGAAAGCAATAAGAGGCAATGGATATCATTTCGTCCCCAAAGGTGGGACGTTCCCTACCGAAAACCATCATGCTTTTTGTGAGAAGCTCTGGTTTGTGAGAAGCATATACCCAAACCTGCCCCAAATGGGAAAAAATTTGTACCACGGCATGTTGATGCCACTCCATGATAGCATGCAGGGTTTTATGAATTTCAGACAAGTTTTGGAGTTACTAGAATTTAAAAACCAGGCATCTCAATGTTTTGCCGGCAATCAACGGTGCCCTGGTGTTTGAAATTCATTCCCAATTCTTGCATGGGACCTAAGCATGCACCCAAGGACACAGATTTGATTTTTCAACCAATTTATATGCACTAGATCATGTGCATGTAGTTCAAATTTGAATTATGCACATAAATGCATTGAAAACTCAGTTAATGCATAAAAATGTCCAAACGAACCCCGAAAAATCACAAAAATTCACACAACACTCCTGTTGTTCTATGTTGACATGAGAAAAAAATTGAAAGCAATAAGAGGCAATGGATATCATTTCGTCCCCAAAGGTGGGATGTTCCCTACTGAAAACCATCATGCTTTTTGTGAGAAGCTCCGGTTTGTGAGAAGCATATACCCAAACCTGCCCCAAATGGGACAAAATTTGTACCACGGCATGTTGATGCCACTCCATGATAGCATGCAGGGTTTCATGAATTTCAGACAAGTTCTGGATTTACTAGAATTTAAAAACCAGGCATCTCAATGTTTTGCCGGCAATCAACGGTGCCCTGGTGTTTGAAATTCATTCCCAATTCTTGCATGGGACCTAAGCATGCACCCAAGGACACAGATTTGATTTTTCAACCAATTTATATGCACTAGAGCATGTGCATGTAGTTCAAATTTGAATTATGCACATAAATGCATTGAAAACTCAGTTAATGCATAAAAATGTCCAAACGAACCCTGAAAAATCAAAAAAATTCACACAACACTCATATTGTTCTATGTTGACACGATAAAAAATTTGAAAGCAAGAAGAGGCAATGGATATCGTTTCGTCCCCACAGGTGGGACGTTCCCTACCGAAAACCATCATGGTTGTTGTGAGAAGCTCCGGTTTGTGAGAAGCATATACCCAAACCTGCCCCAAATGGGATAAAATTTGTACCACGGCATGTTGATGCCGCTCCATGATAGCATGCATAGTTTCATGAATTTCAGATGAGTTTTGGATTTACTAGAGTTTATAAACCAGGCATCTCAATGTTTTGCCCGCAATCAACGGTGCCCTATTGTTTGGAATTCATTCCCATTTCTTGCATGGGACCTATATGCATGCACCCAAGGACACAGATTTGATTTTTTAACCAATTTATATGCACTGGAGCATGTGCATGTAGTTCAAATTTGAATTATTCACCTGAAATGGCTAGAAAACCAATTTAATGTATAAAATGTTCAAACGAACCCTGAATAATTCCAATTCTTTTACGACACACATATAGTTGCATGTTCACTCCAGATAAAAGGTCTAGCAATTCAAACACCGTCCATTGCCACCGTGACCCCATTATGTAATTCAAATCAAGATGAAAAATCAAGTAGATCACAAAAAGTTTATTATCAGCAACCGTGTGAGATGCAGCACAAAATATCCTGGAGCACCGTCGGTGTATAGGACGCCTATAGCTTACACAAGAAGTTGCGTCGGCTACAGTCCCCAGTCGGCGTCTCAAGCACACTAGCTCGCTCCCCAAATATCATTCATTGTTCAATCTTCGCCGGTGAAAGATGGGCACGTGGACCCGCGTCGTGAGGGCAACTTCGGTGGCCCACTCCGGCGAGAGCGCGGCCGCAGCCGCCATGCGCGTGCTAACAAGGTTCATGAGCACGGCCGCAATTTGCGACCGGGCGGCAAAGGCAGCCCAAGGGCCGCTATTGCTTCTCAGGTGGCAGCAGCAACATCTGCCTCGGGGATAGAAACTTGCAAGAGCGGCACAGTAGCTGTCCGTTCCGTAGCGGCGGCCTTAGCCCTGATGGAGGCAGCCCACAACCATGTCGAGGCCGCCCACGCCCAGCTCCTGGCGGCCACCGCACAAATCGAACAAAGCTTCTCCGACAACGGTCGGCAACCCACGGCCGAAGAGCTGGCAATCGCCGAGAGCGTTTGAGCAACCGTCCGTTCCTCCGCCACATACCTTGCGACGACGAAGCCCGTCCAAGCCCAGGTCGCGTCCGCCCACGCCCAGCTCGTGGCGGCCTTTTACAAAGAGATGCTGGACGCGGATGGTGTGATGCTTGTTGAGTATGGTGCGATGGATGCCATGGAGCCCCTTCACCAAGAGACCGTCGGGCGCGAGCTGGACATGGAGGTGGCTGCGGAGATCGACGAGCACCAGCCGTAGTAGTACTCTTTGTTTTGTTTAATTAAGAGCGCAGGTCTTTAATTTGTTAGAGTAATGTTTAGGTCAGCTAGCTTTGTTTAATTGCTGAACTTGCTCGATTAAGAAGTGTGGGTGTGCTGTAGTCTCCTTTGTGTACCCAAATTATGCAATGACATGGATGACCACTGTAACCATGGAAATTCGATCCAAAACTTTTGACGTTCAAACTCATCACACACGGATTAAGCTATCTGAATCGTTTGTGATGTCCACATATGGTACACAGTTCTGAATAAGGGACCGTGTCTGATGGCACTTTGCGCGCCAGTTTTTTCGCTGAAGCGATTCCAAATTTTCGGCTTCCGCGGAAATATCTACCTCCCCGCCCCTCCCCTTACCAAAAGCTACATTTCCCCTCTTTCCGCCTTCCTTTCCAAGTTCAAACCTTCACTCCTTGCTTGCAGTGCCGCCTCCTTGTCGGCGACCCTCCTTCACGCTGCTCGGCCTCCTCTATCCAGGCAGGTAATCCACACCCGACCCCCATCCTCCTCCTCCTTCCACATCCCACATGCCCCGACCGCCGGCGCGAGCACGACACCTTCCACCCAAATCACCGACCCCTCCACCAAATAAGCGCCGGCCTAAGCCATGGTGCACGCAGTATAGCCAAGACCTCAAGGAGCATTTGGCAGCGGAGAGGCAAATCGCGGCCGCATGCGCGGATGAGGTCGTGATGGCTGCCATTCGTGCCAACCCCCAGATCCCGAAGGAGCACCTTGCCATTTTGCTAGCTACGCCGGTTAAGCATGCTCGGTTTACCCATTGCGTATGCTGCTCCTACCTTTCCTTCACAAATTCTAGTGAATTGTGCTATCTAATTTTACCATGCAATCTGTTGCTCTAGTGTATATGTTCTATATGTCGTGCAGTGTGGTGCTCACTTATTAACTATTTTGTTAATTAGTTGTCGTCTTCAGTTAACTATTTGGTTCAATTCTGCAAATGTGATGTTCAATTCTTCAGGCTGCAATTTTGTATTGTCTTCCATGTGAGAAATAAATCGAATTTATCTTTACAAAATTGTGGGTGCATTATGTTATTGTATACCATGTGAGGAATATATTGAATTTGGCTGTAGTAAATACATGAGAAACAAATACAATTGCTACAATTGGTTGTAGTTAACTGTTTGGTTAACTGTCTGATCTTCTATTAGGAGTATGTTATATTGTGCAATGTGGTGCTCAGTTAATGTTTGGTTCATTTGTTGTGGTGTTTAGTTAATTGCTTGGTTCAACTCTGCAATGCGATGTCCAATTGTCGTGGGTAGAATTTTGTATTGTTGCGAATTTGGCTGCACTTAATACATGAGAAACATATACAAGTGCTATATTTCCTAGTTCTTAATCATGCTTGGTTTGGGTAAATGGGATTTTCCGTGTGGCTTGAATTAATCTGATGAATCTGCAATGTGATTATTTTTCATCAACATATTTTACTGATAGCATGCGAACCCTTACTTAACCTGATGACTAACTACCTTATATGTGTTGCAGGGAAACAATGGGAAGCACTGAGGTTTACAATCGAGGTTAGCACGTGCATGGTCCGTTGTCTAATAGCACATTATTGTGCAATTGCAGGAACCATTCTAATATTTAGGTTTTTAACAATTTGGTCTTGCACATGTAGGTCTTGCTGTCAGAGGTTTTGACCCACTATTCGACCCTTTTTGCATATGGGGAAATGAGTCGTCCATGAATATCAACCAAATCAAGAAACTCAGAAAGATTGTTAGGATAAAGAAATTAGCGACCAAAAACAACAAGATCTTTGTCTGCACAATGAAGAAGACATCAGTTCACTACAAGATTGTACTAACTATTATAGCTTGCCTTTTTTTATTCCTTTGCCCCATTTGCAATATAGAGAAGATATTTATGCACATCCTTGTTTTCAGGCCTTTCCAAAGCAGTTTACTGATGATTACCTCTCAAACCACCTCTATGGTCAGGAGGCGAGGAAGGTTTTCATACAACACCCACGGTTCAATATTGAAGTGTTCCTGAAGAGGACGAAGGATGGACGGTCAATCATTGACAGGCACTGGCCTAAAGTTGCAAAGACATTCAACATGAATGAAGGCTCAATATCCGCCTTCCGCTTCAGCAGTTTTCCAGATGAGATGCATCTGTCTATATACCGTATATGATGCTAATTTTGAAAGGTTCTACATGTTGCATGTGGAACTTGCTGCTGGTGCAGTTGTGTAATGGGGTAGATGAGTCCTGAAGCTATATCATGTTGTACTCTGATGTATTTCAATTATGAAATTTTGCTTCCTTAATATGGAAATGAAATATATTGTGTGCTTAATATGAAATGTCAATTAGATTAATAAATGGATTATGAATAATCGGATAATTAACCTGCTAATGGCGAATTTGCCTGCTAATTGGGTTTTGCTATTGCAAATGATTGTTGAAAAAATACTGTGGGCGATGACCTCAGGCAACGCACACACTTTCTAGGAATAAACCGTGTTGGATCAATGAACAGCCACACACGACCTTCTCTTGAAAACTGTTTGCATTACGCCACCTTGCGCAAACGTATACCACATAAAAACTGTGTGTGATGAACAACCTTTGCCACACAGTTTCTTCTACGGACCGTGTGTGATACATTCAATAACGCAAACGATTTAACAGGAAAAATTGTGTGTTATGTACCTGTGAACGGAAACGTTTTCCTTGGAGCGACTGTGTGGGATGTGCATACGAACGGAAACGTTTAGCGGGGACTGACTATGTCGGATGTACTTGCGACCGGAAACAATTTCGCCGTATAATTGTATTTTTTTAGCTCTACTGTACGTATTTCCATATTTGAGCGCTCGCTGATCGCACACGACCTCATTTTGCCGAACGTGTGTGCCAGGAGGGCATATCCCCGACGGTTTCAGGGTCGTGTGGGAAGGAACCCCCTATCGCCTACACTCACTTGGCGACGGTTCCAAATGGCGTCGCGGAAAGGGGTTAAAAATTGTTAGTTTAGGACCGACGCGCACCAGTGGCGGCTGTGAATTTGCTGCGGTGGGGGCGCCATGGAGGAGGGGCCGAGGTTTCGTGGCACGGGAGAAGGGAGATTCCAGGGAGAAGGTGATTTGGCGCCCACGAGGTATGAATGGGGAATTGGGAGGGGAGTGGAACCATGTCTTAGAAACACATTTGTCTGAAATGTGTCTGGGGGGGGGGGGTTACAGTTCTACCCCTGCCTTTAGGATTCTTGGCTTGGGTCTGTGTACTGAGGGTCGGGGATAGTAGAGTAACTTTGTTTCTCCCAAATAGTGGGTGCAAGCAATTTCGGGCGAGGAGGGCGTGTTTTGAAATATAGTGGGCGCCAGCAATTTCAGGCGAGGAGGCGTGTTTTCAAATATAGTGGGCGCGAGCAATTTCGGGCAAGGAGAGCGT